>NC_135773.1:17993664-18168959 GCF_028453695.1 Augochlora pura | reverse complement strand
AAAAAAACTCCAAAATATTGTTTACCATTTAATTTCATTCGAAGAAGGTATTAAAATCAAAAGTAGTTGTCCACTTCATGTGTGATTTGATTTCGAAGAAAGTACTGAAATCAAAAGTAGTTTCTCCGTTTGTACAGAGTACTCCATAACCAGCTAAGTAGAAAATCACGATAAAACATTGATACTGTTACGGCGAATTGTCTATCTATATCAAGTCGCTATAATGTGGTACTGCCCTGTTGTGGACACCCCTTAAAGAAATAGCTGAAGATAGGGGTTGTCACGGAACTCTTGTGCCGACGGACAAGACAGAAGTGATCGAACTGCCAAGCGATCGACATATCGCTACTGAATAATCATAGAGTTGTTGTTATATAATTGAGTACCGCGTTATTATAAATAAAATGCCGCGAGCACCCTACAAAACTCGCAACAATACTTTAAACGGATTCACAATAGAGCGGATACTTAGAGAAACCAGAAAAATTAAACCTAAGGTGGACTTGGCGGGCCGTTTTTATGAAAATCAAACAGTAGACCCACCGAAAAGTCTAAACCCATTGAAATGGATATGAAAAAATACTCTAGTAATATACATTACGTTATAATAAACCACTGAATAAAAGACGTTGCGTAATATGCATAACAGTAATTTTTGTTACTTTTATAGCCCATTGGGAAAAAAATATTTCCCATAAAATTTCAAAAAAGCTACATATTGCTAAATATATTTATTTTATGATTTTGATTTGTTTTACGTCTAAACAAACTAAAATAAATAGTTACGTACTAATATTTACTCTTAGCAACCCTATGGTCCTGCAAAGGTTAAACGAATGCATAAAACCAGCAAATGCAAACGATTTTTTTGTACCCGACAGTCAACGTTTATGCTGCACGCACGCAGAAACTGTCAACGGCGACCTAACATAGATTTTCAAATGGGCCTGCCAAATCTTAATACCGTCATTTATTTTTATACGATATATTACTCTTTAGCAGCAAATATGTTAAACCAAATGAAGATTATCATTTTCTTATAGAGTTGGCGGAATTTATATGGTGAAGAATAAATAAATGGACTCACGGCTATTATGTCTTGAGGAGGACAATTTGTATTTTGCAGGAGGATGCGAAGTCTGATGAAATAGGATGATAAAATTATGAGATAGGATAGACTGGGCAATATTGGTGTTTTATGTCTCCATAACAGAACCTTTTTGGAATCAGTCGTCTGTCGCAGACTTGCAGGCTAGCCCTTAGGAGCCCGAGGGTAGCTCGGCGTCCGTAAAGTCCGGCGGTGAAGAGTATCCGGGGGCTAGTTGCTTCGACAAGGGGTTTCAAAGAACCAAGGACGATGGATCCGTGCATCTCGAGCAGCCAGCTAGATGAAGAAGAAAAAGAATGCGTTAGCATTTTGAATAAGCGGCTGAACAGAACCAAAAGTCTATTTCGTCTGCCATGTCGTCATACGTGACTTCTAGTTTCCTACGGAAACCTGGTGCTACAGTTCACTCCACTTTTCAATTATCATAAAACAGTCGTGTCGCAATCAACACGTTTACGGTACAAACGCTTCACCATACCGCAGTTTAAATATTCACTTTTTCAATTTCTGATCGCCAGACATATTTGACAAAGATCTCTTATTTAATATTACAAAGGAAAAAGTTGCTTAAAATGACCTCAGGTATCTCGCATTTTCGGATTGTTAGACATTTTTGAGATACCTTGTATAATAATATTAGAGCATACAATAAGTCAATTATTTTTAGTCTCCATTTTGATTTTGTTGATTTTATTAATCGCGAAATGTATTTGATATTTAAATAATTATATGTTAAATTGGAGCTCATAGTAGTATAATCTGACGCTTTTATCATAATAATAGATGACAATATTATCATTGTCATGATAATCGATTCACAGGCTACTGATTGAGAGAAAAAGCTGATCTATGGGCTACCGGATTTCAATTTTTCTTTAACCTTTATAGAATTATAAGATTGCTAAAAGTAAATATTAGTATACAACTGTCTCTTTTAGTTTGTTTAGACGTAAAATAAATCAAAATTATAAGATAAATATAGAGTAATATGTAGTTTTTTGGGGAATTTTATAGGATATATTTTTCCTAATGGAATATAAAGGTAACAAAAATTACAGTTAAGGTTATTATGCAATGTCTTCTATTTATTGGTTTATTATAACGTAATTTACATTGCCATGTATTTCTTTTCATTTGTTCAAATATACTTTATCATTGCACAAAATTATACCTGCCGATTAACATAAAACATGTATGAAACCACATTAATATATTATTACATGGCACAATAAATTGAATTAAACGTTTTACTTTGACATTCTGTATCAAAAATGCAGATGAGGTTATAATTAAATACGACAGTCACCAATTTTAAAATGGGCAGATATGTTTCTCTTAGTCGTGAAAGGGTTAACGCTCAGTCACGCATGAATATTACTATTTGAATATTCAATTTCTGACTATTAATTGAAAGTTTCGGATGTCTGATTAAAGTCTATAGAAAAATTATTGTGTTTAGAAGAAGTATCTTGAAATGAGCATAGTACATTCGTATCTTTCGATTATTTAAATTTTTCCGCGGCTTTAGATTGCATCTATCCATTTTTCTTATAGATAGATACGTACAAGCCGCATAGTCTATAATCATTTATAATCAAGAGTTCCGGACCCTTATTCTTAAATGAAAATTTTTGCGTCAGTTGAGGAAGGTGTTCCCTGTTTCAATTATTTTCGTAAGACGACAATAATCTGTCAGTATTCTGTAATTCTTCTGACGATTTCGTTGTTATATATTCCACCCCCTTTAATCCGCAGTGGGACTGATAGTTTGTTTATTAACTCGCAACCTGACAGCTGTGAAATTATACGTATTCCCTAATGTATTGATTGGAAAAACGGAATGGGAGGAAGAATTGCGTAGGGACGTGTTAAATTTTGTCGCGCTTTACATTTGATGAGCTATAAACGAAGACTGAAGTCCAATGCTAAAGTTTCCCTATCGATCGGACACTGTTCGACAACGATTGATCAAAGAGCAATCTGCGATGTCAAAACCCGACGTGTTCCCAATCATTTTGCATAATATTTCCTACAGTTGCCGAGTATTCGCATGAATGGGTGACGTTCGGAGATATTGAATTATTAGTTCGACCGCTGATTAGTCGAACGCGATTTCGCTGCGGCCATCTTCACCTCGAAACGCGGCGTAACTTCTCTCTTTTGCCCGTTGTTCACACGAATTCTAGTTCCGATCGAGTACATCGAATTGTCGAATTGGCGTTTTTTTTAATAAGAACGCCTTTTCACAATTTCAGTCGGCTGAAAATAATATTGAATCTGAATATCGTATTATTTTCCATGGTTTTAAGATTCATTTATTCAGGACTACATACAAATTCGCAGAGCGATGATATTTTAAACTAGGAATATTGATTCTATGTTTTTCTATATATATGTTACGGTATGTTTTACAACTACACTGCAGAGTTTTACTTTTTTCTTTGCTCAATATATTAACATTGATATTTTAATTTTGTTTTAATCCTTTTAATATTTGAAAATGGATTTATCCAATTTTCCCAAAGATGCATAAAATCCACAGTCAACAACTCAGCCGAGAACCAAAACCATTAGCATAAAGGAAGTTCTATCAAAAAACTATACTTAAAGTGTGTACCAAGAATAAAAATGAAAGATAAAGAGAGTACAAATATGGAAGGAAGGTCGATATTAAAAAAAATTATTCCGAAGCACGTCTCGCATTTAGTCGTTTACAAGCTGAGGGAAAATTTAAAAGAATTTACAATACAAGGGTAAGAATGATTTAGTTGAGGATCATCTGTGATCGTGTTTCAGAGCAGTGTGTGCGATGATGCTGCGCCGCGTTTCGGCGGGGAAATGGGTAGGTGTTGCAGGTGCATATTGGCTGCACCGGTGCGTTGCGTTGCGGCCGTCGTCGGGGGTGGCTTTGACGCCGGTGCCGAGGAGAGGCGCAGAACGTGTTCGATCGACCCGCGAACGCGGCCCGTAGCCTCACACTGCGACACAGAGAGTTCACTTCAGTCAGTCGCTGTTTGGCCACCGAGCGGGTCTCAGTCGGGCTCTTTCAGTTAGTCGGGCGCGCTCTCTCTTCTCTCTCTTTCTCACTCTCTTCCTCACTCTCTCCGACAGAGTCGCGGTCCGCTCTAATTTCCGTCGAGTATCGTTTCCCTTCGGTCGCGGACTTTCGTCCACCTCGGGAACCCTTTTCCCGGTTTGGCGGAGTTTCTGCGGAAGTTGGCCTTGGAGCGTCCTTGGACCAGGCGCCGCTGAGAAACAACCATAATCGACTGACTTTTCGGTGGTTCTGCGCGCGCGAAACATTGCTGCGGGAACGGTGTCTCCGGGACACATGGGCTCAGAGACACGAGGGATGGAGGAGGGATCAGCGTGATGCACCTGCCAGGTGACTTTCCCTCGTGTATTCCTCGACCCGCTCGCTCCGTGACACTCCTTCGATTGGCTGACAACGATCTAAGATCCACCGCTCTCTCCTTATCGTAGTATTTTGCCCGTCGGGGTTGTTGCTCGATTAGGTCGACTGCGGCTGCAGGCTCGCGTAGATTCATGCGGTACCCCCGATCCGTATGTGGATCGCGGTGATTCGGATGTGGTCCCGTTTCGTACTCTGCAGAGCTTCGTTACCGTGGGAATTTCAAATTGATTAGAGAAGTTGACCCGCTATCCTACCATCCTCCTCGCGGTTACAATGATCATAGCTTCGGGAGAACCGAAAATTCATATTTATCGCGTGCTCGCGCTTGCTCGAATACTTAAATATCGATGACAAGGGAACGGAGTCTCGTTCGAACTTAAGAGAACGGAGTTAGTCGTCAAAAGAGTCGAAAGTTTTTATGTCACTTTTAAGGGATGGATTTTTAAGATTCGTCGAAATGCCTTTCTGTTTAATAATCTTCACCAATTTCGCTATGAATGCATTAAAGCCCGCGATTTATCGATGAGTTATAGACAGTTCGATTTTTGTCAATCCATCCGCAACGCATAGTGCAGTAAGCTTTCAATGGTTGGACTGGAAAGATTGGTGACAATTTCGAATTATAATTTTGTACAACTTTCGATGCAGTTAATTTATTAAGGAGGAAAGAAATGCGTTCAACGATCTCCGGTTTTTGCGGCAATAAAAATCTGCAGTCTAGTTATTGTATAGAAAAGTTTCTCCTACAGATTCATTGAAATAGTTGGCAGGTTTGCTTACTTACGATCGCCTGAAAGTGATATTCTAGTAATATCATTGTCAGCCGAAAAGCAATCTCGGCGCTAGCGAAAGAGTCGTTTTGAATTTAGCGGAAGAACCACTTTGAAACTGTTATTGCTTTTGAAAGAGTCACTGTTTCCTTGTCCGTCCGCGGCGATAATCGAGTTAGGTAACAAATTGTTCGAGCAAGAGTGACATAAGCGCGAAGCTCGGCGAAATGGTTGATTTGATTAAATTTTGTATTAAATCAAGACACAGGATTTCTTAAACGAGGATAATCTACGATCGAAATTTTGCTTCGATTACGTGTGAATTAGTGGAAGATGGACGGACTCGAGGAAACGTCACTTATGCGACCTACAGTGATCCATAAAAGTATTTACAGACGCGGGTAACGTTTCATCAACTTCGCTGACATTTCGACGCTATTGGAAAATTCCAGAAAATGTGATCATTGAAAACTGATGCACGATTGTTTCAAGGTTAATCGTATTACATCGGTTTCACCCTTCTGTGCGAAGTTTGTGAGCCACTGTACAACTATTTTCGCGACAAGTACTATACATAGACAGTGTCGCAGCGGAGTTCACTGCAAGCAAATCGCTGATCGGTACAGTTTCAAATTCGATTACATAACGCGATCAAATTTTTCTTTACGCAGTTCCGCGGATTTTTTTAGATATGATGGTTATCGTTTACATGTCGATGTCATGCGAACTTTGAGTACGATTTCCAGACTACGGATTTCATACATTTTTGCTAAAAATAGTTGATTTCAATGTACGGTAGTAGAGACATAAAAAGTATTTAAAAGTATCATTGTATTATTTTCTGTCTGGTAGAATTATTAAAAGAAAAATTAACTTTTTATTTCGCTTGTGTTTTTTTGCAATTTTTTGCAAACAGATCGATAGGTTTTTATTTTAATTACACGACTGTTGTGATTCATTCAGTTCTTCCCTGTTGCATAAAACAGAGATGCAATATCTGATACTATTTTTACATTGGAAAGTCGGCTATCAATTTTTGATCTTCCTGTACTTCAATTGACAGTTTTAAAATCGTATCAAGTGCATTAAACACTTTGTGTTCAAACTGTGCATTTTTAAATAAAAATTGTCCGCGTTAGTTATAAGGTACATCAAATGTACAGACATTTAATTTTCTTTTTAATAATTATAACGATTTGAGCATGGTTCAACAGTATTTGTACTCAATTTTGTGAAAAATGCATATAATTCGGAGTATAGTTATGACTTCATTAGTGTAAAATGTTCGTAAGCTCCTTTTGTTGCACGTTTTTGTACTTTTTAATGACTGCAAACTCAACTACACAGTTTGGGCCATCATATATTACACGGATGATGTGTTGTCCTATTTAAAACACAATCAGACGCTATAATCATCGCATTATAATTTCACAAAAATTTCTATATTTAAGAATCTTGCTCTTAAAAATTATCCTGTATTATTTCAAACTATCTACTAGCACAAATTATTTCTCAAGTTCATACACGATCA
Source organism: Augochlora pura (assembly GCF_028453695.1). NCBI lineage: Eukaryota > Metazoa > Arthropoda > Insecta > Hymenoptera > Halictidae > Augochlora > Augochlora pura. The sequence continues at coordinate 18,162,135 of NC_135773.1, read as the reverse complement.
AAAATATTTCACAAACTTATTTCAGCACCTCCGAAAGCAATATTTCCTTGTGATATTTTCTGGAAAATTGATCGCGAATTTTGAGTCGTCTTGTGTTCCTTAAATCATTTGCCATGGCGATATACGTCGAAAACATCTACAATTGGACCTCGTTTACATGAATGAACAATGAAAACGTAACGTTTGCATAATAGAACAGGTATCTCAATAGTACAATGGGTCAAGTTCTTTTTATTTTATAAATTAATTTTTCGAACGAATCGTGTTGCACATAACTCGTGCAAATTAGCAAATTAGCAAATTAAAAATGTCGAAGGCTCGGAGAATCAAGGTCCCGCCGCGATTGTCTCCAATTTTACAGAATCCTTTAAGAGAGCAGTATTCTCTTGGTCTTTTTTCGTCAAACTCGATCGCAAATTTTAATCGCGACGTGCTTTCCAGCGTCACCTGAAATTCGCCAATCGAACACGGCTGTTTCATTCCCATTTCACAAAATAATTTTAAAGTTCTCCGCGCTTTCTTCGGCAAAGTTAACCGCGAGTTTTAATCGCCGCTCGTTCTCTATAGCCGCCTATTGATGTCAGTTTTCCGGTGACATCTCAGAGGCTCTTTCGAGGAACTCGTCCCGTGTTTCCTCGATTTTTCCCGTCCAGTATTCTCTGTTTGTCGACGATCCAGGCTGGTTTCAATGTGGGCGTTGAAGCTCGCCAGGACAGATCCGAAGCGTTCAGGTTAATTCGCCGCATCTGCGATGAAAGTTGCGGGAGTTCCCTCTCACTCTCTCTTTTGTGTGTGTCCCTCTTCCTCCCACCTTCTCTCTCACTCTCTCTCTCTCTCTCTTTCTGAGGGTGTGGTGGCCGATATACAGTCGAGAGAGGCTGATTGTAAACTACTCTTTTACAACAGTCGCTCAGCCCGCGCCGTATTCCGCGCCTCGGACCTGAAAAACTTTAGTAAATTACTTTCACGGTATGATCAACTCATAAATAGACTGCGGGGATCGCTGCGCATTTACCGTGTCCTCGGCCTCGGGAGGAAAAAAGCCACGAAAACGGTTGCGGTAACGAACATTAACAGCCGCACGGAAATTCGCGTAAACATCCGCGGCTCACTTGGAAATATTCTTGCGAGGAATCCTTTCAGAAAGCTCTGGGTAACTCGGTTTTAGTGCAGTACCTTCGGCAAAAGCCTTTCAAAAATTGGCAGCGCTGCGGTGGTATATTTTTACACATTTTCAATTGATGTATGTCGGGGTGTTTCAATTTTAGAAGGCCGAATTTTGCATAAAGTTCGTAGAATTTTATAGGCATTAATTGTTTCAACAGAGTAGACTAAGAGTTGGACACGTGTTTTAGGGCAATGGTTCACTTCTATTCAATTTTTAGTAGCTTTAATTCTTGAACGATCTATCAGTGTAAAGTTAACGAGGGTTTTAAATTCTCTATTGAACACTCTTCTATGGAGATCCAGATTTTCTCAGTTTGAAACGGGAATTGAGATGCGAGGGGTGAGATCCGAGACTGAAAAGTACAATTTCTGAACGAAATTTTTCACGAAGTTTTTTCATTAAGATTGAGTAATAGAGAGAATAAAAAAAAATTTCTATAAAGTCGTCATGTATGCCGGTAAGATATCAGAATACTCGAATAAAAATATATGAAGATAATAGAAATCCATTTTTGTAAGTAATAGCCACAAACATGATGTACTTTCTCGAAATTTCAAAAAGACAGCTAAAAATGCTACATCAAAAATTATGACCTCATTCTAAAGGAGAGACTTAAATCTTAAAAATCGTGGTGATTTGAGTAAATAAAAAAATTTGGATGCATCGGCACAGTCGTCCGGAGTGAAATGAATTCTCATCAAAATCACATTTCACAAATCGCCAGTTTCCTTGTTTCGTTGATGCAATAATCATTCTCAAATAGCAAGAAAACATCATGTATTAAAATTTGTGTTATCATTGTAAAGGGGAGACTTGATTCCCCAAGTATGCGGTGACGACACAGGCGGTCATGCAGGATGGATGATAATTAAATCGCAATTACTACGTCAACGGGATTTTCGTCGGTGATTGTCCGGCCGGCCGAACGTCGCTAAACGATCGACCTTAATCACTGAACCACAGGAGAGGAACGGATCAAGTGATGCGGCCTTAGGTCTGCTCGGACACGGTGTACATGTAATCGGCTTGACGTTTCCGTCAGTTTCATTGTTATTAAATCGAGCACGTCTCATTGTTCACGGGGCCGTTGTCAAGGTGTTCGAATAATAAAGCGGCGCACGTGATCCCTGGTGAATCCACGCCTCCGGAAAGGTCCTCGTTAAATTTCGAAATCATTATCGGGACACGGTTTCAACTTTACCCCTCGAAACGAGCAATTAACGCGCGCGCGCGCAGGCCGACCAGTTAATTAAGTGATAACGTCCAGAATTAATTAACGAGCGACGCGGTTGTTTTTGCAGCGTGCCGCATTACAGAACGCATCGCCGACGATCTTTGACGCGCCAGAACTTCGAAATAATTAGGACCCGGATCAGATTCTACGGAATTGGCAGGCGATCCTTCCCGCGAAGGCCATTGTTAACTCTTTGCGGTCCAGCAGTTTTTATTTCGCGCTCCTCGATTGGCCCGTTGCAGCTGCTTTCGCTGCGGAACGGGATTATGCATTGGCAGCCGCAGTGCCGGTCGAAATCACGCTCCCCTGCATCGGCGATCATTCTTCCTTCGATTAGATGCGATTCGCTGTGCTCTTCCTATGCGTTATATCGAAAAGTGAAAGGTATTCTTTATTGAAACAGACTGATCAGTGTTTTATTCCGATGCATCGTCATTCATCGGGTTCCCAGTTTACATTGAACGCAATTGGTATTGCTAAGCGATGCTTCTGCGCATCGGCGATCGTTTGTTTCAATTAGGCACAGACCAGTGTGTTTTGTTATGCATAATATAGAATAGTGAAAAGCTTGGCTTTTATTCATGGTTGTGTTTTTAATTTGATGCAATTTTATCGATTGTAAAAATTATTCTTCGTTACGAGTCTCGATTGCAAGCAACAGAAAATAAATATTTAACGTTTATTTTTATGGAACAGGTTATACAAGCTATAAGAGCTTGATTACAGTTTAATTTTGATTATTTTTTATCTTGATTGCACCCAATAGGAGTTCAATATTTAACATGTATCTTCATCTTTAATCATTTTAATCGATTGAAAATAATGGGACAGTATTGTTAAATTTTTGTCTTGCTTTTAGAGTGTCGTACACGATTGCTATTCGTTTTTGTTATAAACGCATAGAATCCGCATTATCTGGTTATATAGGCTATAAGAGCTTGATTGCAGTTTTATTTCGATGCACGTTTCTTTTTTATTAATCACGCGACATCGCATACAAACAGCCTAATTAAGCAACGAACACTGTGCGCAAATCAAGTTTTAATCCTTCCAGGTTTTTGATCAGAACTAAAATCAAACTTTCATCTGGAAACTAGTGCAATATACGATCCACGATAAATTCCAAATTAACCAATCTAATTGCTCGAGCCAAAAACAAATTTAATCATTTCAACGCAATAAGTTCCACCAATGCTTTTACCGCTTTATATTTCGGTATTTCCGTTAAAAGTATATAATATCTGGATTTTTTGGTGAAAGATTGTTTTCGAATAAGGAGACTGCATGGTTCAAAGCTGGTCAATTTAATTTTTAATAGATAGAAATGGAAGATACGTGGTTCCGTATAGCCGGTTACAGACTTTTGCAACATTGTGCGGTATGGCTGCACCGACGTGACGCTTTCAATTAATCCCATTAACGAGCGGTTTCCGCGACTGCAATAATTTTGGACGAAATCGGGCTGTAACGACACTGTATCGGCATTGACGTCAGACCCTCCGAGCTTCCGTATTAAGGTCGATTATTTGGGTTAAGAATTTCGTTTCCGAGGACCACCGAGGCCAAGAAAATTGTAGAACGCACGGTCTGCGTTCGCGCTTCCATGGCTTCTGGCAGCGAGCAATCCCTTTCCTTTTTCAACTCGAAGAAATATTGTTACCGCTATGACCGTGGGAATGTCGCGTGGGATCGCCGTTATTCGAGCCGCGTTAATCTCCGTTGACACTTTTCAATTCGCATTTCCAGGAAAGTTAATAAACGCCGGGCTTTTGATGGAATCCGACAATTGGTTTGCAATACTTTAAACACGTCTGTCGATTTTTCTCGTTGATTGCACCAGCCACAGACACGGGGTGACCTTGACCTTCTGCCGAAACCAGCAGTCGACAATGTCGAACATCGCGATTTACAACCGACGCGAAACAGGTCAACATTTGTTGCTAATATAAACTGTGGTACTTAAAGAAATTAAAGGCATGCTTTATGACCGGAAAGTAATCGCACTTTGACCTTACGTAATTTCGTGCAAAATAATCTTACAGCATCGAGCTTGTGCTCATTTTAAAGGTCTCAGTCTCTACCTTCGTATTCTGGACACGTGAAATTTCAGATATTTTTGACTGGCGTTACAGTAGCTCGAAGATAACTTTTGATACTGTGGGGTAGTTTATCGTATCGTTAGAGGACAAGATTTATGTTTTCATTTTTCGGGGTCGGTGTTTTGAATATTTTTAGTTTCAGTTGACGAGATACAGTGGGAGATATTATGGCAGCTTTCAAAGCACGGTAGTAACGTCAGTCAATCGCAAATGCGTTTACCTGGTAGCGAATGTGTGACGCGTGAATAATAGAGCAGAGGGTGGCAATCGGCACGCACGCGAACTCTGCCCTGACACGGCATTAGGTCAGTGTGCAAACTACAATCACCCTTGGAAGTTCAAAGGCCGTTCATGTTAGCAGGATGTGTTCGCCTAATCCGCCGATATCAATTTTTAACCTGTTACGGCAATTCGGGGCTTCGAAATGTACTTCTCTCAATTTCGACAGATCGTACATTTTCGAATTATTATAATTTATTTAAAAGAACTCGATAGACAATGGCCCTGGACGCATTTAATAGCTTGATGCCTCTAGTATCGCAGTCCACAGTTTACTATTTCCTTAAAATGTTTATACAGTAACAGTAGTTGCGAAAGGACAGTCATATTTTGCCATAAAAATGCTCCAAATTCAAGTCTCTGTAAAAACATTTAAAAAATATTTTAGTAGATGCATCTAGTATAAATTCCAAGATTAAACCATCTTCTTTCCAACGATTGCTTAAAAGATATTTTCTAGCCGTTTCATGGAACAAAAATGAGGCACAAGTTTGTCGATGTAAAGTCCTCGTGGTGTACCTACTTTGGCGACACACTTTTCATTCAAAGTTCAATCGATCAACCAAAAGAAAATCGTGGATCAAGTTTTGCGGAGACATTGTAATGAAAAGCTGCGGTCTTGAAAGCGGAAGGTTCAGTCGTGAAAAAACTGCATCAACGTTTTCAAGAGCTTTCGAATCTGTAGATCGTATTTCGATGATTTGCTTCGAAACGAGTCTACCAAAACATCCGTTTGTCTTCTAAAAACCTTAATAAGTGGAACGACAAATACTAAAAACCTTAATAAGTGGAACAACAAATTAACATCTAATTCTTTCTAGTATCTCAAGCATCAAATATCTGATGTGGTAATCTTGTCTATCTGATTGGAATCTCTCAAGGATCCAATGTTCAAATATTTTGTGATCGAGCACGGTTGCCACAATACATAAAAGAAATAAATTCTCCGCTTAAGAGTTCAATCAGACGACGGATCAACGATTCGCTGGGAATTTTAAGCGAGTCTCAGCATTCTTTAGGGAATAAGGAATTACTTATGGGTGTGGTTGATCATATCCACGAGGTTACTGTCTCTATAATGCTAGACTGGCTGTAGATACCCAGAATGGTCGCAGAGCCAACTATCTTACAAATGCGCTTATAATTTATTAACGACCCTGTCTATAATGCCGGCTATAGAGTCGGTAGTTTTCCGTGATTCTCGTAATTATTTTAAGTACGCCTTCGCGATTGTCGGTTGCGGAGTGTATGACGGTGGCATGAGTCCATTATGGTATCGTGGGCAGTTCTGCAAACTGCACTATGGACAGCTGGCATTCTCCATCGGTATCGTGCACAGCTTACTTGTGCATCCATATGGTCGTCAATGTAATTACTGTATCAATAGCACTATTTCAATATTATACTTTTATAATGTAAAAATAACCGTTTCTCTCTTCCGTTGATAATTCTCGTGACAATTTAATAAACATTATTTTCATATTTATCTCATTCTTTTAAACATTCCTCAATATATATACTACTGTGATCAGAAAGTAAGGTGAATTTGTTTATAAAATGTAAATTCTTTATTTATTCTTACAAATCAATTCCATCCCCTTCAAAGTAATCCCCGTCCGATAAAACGCACTTTTGCCAACGCTTTTTCCAGTCCTCGAAACAGTCGGAATAGTCTTTTCCCGGTATAGCCTTCAAGACCTTCTTCGATTCGGTTTTTATGTCCTCAATCATGTCAAAACGGCGTCCCCGCATTGGCCTTTTGAGTTTACTGAATAGTCAGAAGTCGCACGGAGCCAAATCAGGCGAATACGGTGGTTGCGGAACGATATGAGTCGAGTTTTTGGCAAAAAAGTCGCGAAGAACCAATGCAGTATGACATGGTGCATTATCGTGATGAAGGAACCGAGAGTTGTTCGCCCATAATTCCGACCGTTTCAGACGAACAGCTTCACGCAAACGACGCATAACGCTCAAATAATATTCTTAATTGTCTCTAATTGTCAATCGACGATTTTCAAGCACCAAAACTTTGATTTTTTGGACGTGACCCTCGTCGGTAGACGTTGATGGTCGTCCAGAGCGCGGTTCGTCTTCAACGCGTTCTCGGCCCGCTTTCAACTCGTTTTACCACTTATAAACGTTTTTTTTGTGCCATAGTTTGATTACCAAAGGTCTTCCGCAACGTTTCCAACGTGTCCGCACAAGAATATTCGTTCTGCAAACAAAATTTAATGCAAGTTCTTTGCTCAACAAAATCGCCCATTGTAAAAATCGAAAAATTCACTTTTGGTTGTTTACAAAAACACGTGTAACTCGGAGATAATTAAACCTTTTGACAAACAGATGCTTGGCAATTGTTATAGACAGTGCTACCAACCTAGGGAAAAAAATTTACCTGCCTTCCCAATGCCCGGGAGTTTTAAATGACAATTTCACCTTACTTTTTGATCACAGTAGTTTAATAAATATTCCGTCAACGATTTTCTTGTTCCTATTCTTTCAAATATTTGTCGACACAAGAAGAAGCAACGTGAGTAGTTGATATTTCTGGAACACTTGTAAATATATATGGGATAGAACGGGAAACGGAAACGACGGCACGTACTGTTCGCGGAGTAGCTTAGATCTGAATTGTCGATGCGAGTGCAACCGACTAAAACTTCGCGGGTATCAAGAACGCCGGGGTTTCGCTTTTCATTTGTGTTGCACGGGCGATAGTGAACGGTGACGGAAGTCGGTGGCGGCATAAGTGGCGCACCGTAGTTTCTTGAACAACTTACAAAGTCCCGGGGTTTTAATATTAAATCGGTTTTTTTTTCGCTCCGCGCCGGTGTGTGTTTCGAAGCGTAAAAATAAATCGAGGTTGCTGATCGACCACGCCGCGGAAAAGTCGATGTGCGAGGGCTGCAAATAACGTGTAATTACTAGAATAGACTTGATTTCGTTATCGACGCATGGACGGCGCGGAAGTTGCTGCCGCGGCCCGCCGCGTTCCCCTTTCTTCGACGTTGCTCAGCCGGAGAGCGGAGCTCGTTCGTGGAAATTGACAAATCCGTCGTCGCGAATCTAGGCTGTTTGCCGACCGGAAAACCCGCGAGAGTCCCAATATCGCGTTAACGGTTTTGTTCCAGCATGTTACCGTTGTTCAATCGTATTATCCGCAAGTTTTACAAGAACTGGAGGATTCGCCGGCGTTATGTAAACGCAGACGTAACAGCTGCGACTTCGGCGAAAGTCTTACACCCAGGGGCCAATAGCGTTTAGGCGAACTGTTACCGCGCTCTCCGCAGTATGCAAGCTGCGGGGAGATCCGTTCTCCGTGCGACGCGTACACGGAGAATGTCACGAAGCATTTTTTCCTTCGACCACTCCGATGCTTTTCTCGAATCGAATCACACGCTCAGCGGATCTCTCCGATTTTCTTTAACCTTCTCAGAGCTGACTAAAATGAGAAATATCTACTTTTTATGTTATTTTTGTGGCTATGATACATTATGGTCACGTTATAAATTATATAAGCTTAGATTTTGTGTATTTATGATGAAATTGAGTAGCTGCGATTGAAGACAGAAGGGAAAACGAAAGAATTTAAAATTATCAATGTATTGTCTTTAATCTATTGAAATAATTGAAGTTTCTTCTCCTTACAATCGATGCAGACAATTTTTATTTCACACGAAAATCCACGGTCTACAAATTATGAATGATAGAAATATTTGCAGAGGAAAACAAGATTAATACCTGCAAGGAAAACAATTTTTATTCTGCATAAATATTCGCAATAGTAAACAATAAAAACATATTTGTTTTTTAAACTCTGATATTTATAAGAAGATTTATTTATATTTAAACCTTGATTTAAAAAAACAGCATGGAAATATACTTCAATATTTTGTGAAAGGGATTGCGAATTATTATACATTATTAGGATTAATTGAAATAACTCTTATCTCTGTTAGCGTAAAAGTAGCTGCGATTGATTTTATACAGATTTTGAAGCAGTACCTCTTTCACATATTAATTAAAGCGATGCTTAGAAATTGCACTGCGTTATGTTTGCTCTGAAGATTTTCTTGTAAAGTAAAACTTTTTTGAATCAACAGTAAATGATAGAAGTAAAACAATAATCTATTTCGTATATCTTAAATTTTTTCCAATATGAAACCTACCATGGTTAAATTAAATGTTCGCATTTTAAAGTTATAAAAATAACGAAAACAGTCCCACAGGAAATTAAGTAGGTGATCAAGAGTACAGAATCATTGAAACAATTACTAAAATTTGATAAAACTAATAAAGTTAACTAACAGAGTCTATAAAAATCGAAACGAAGTGTTCCTTTTCATTTTTACGAGACAACGCACACTCGATTAATTTTACTGCTCTGTAGGTTTATTGCTCATAGCTTTATTGCTTGGTATTTTGTCGAATCGTCCTTATCAGAAATGCACGAATCCCAGAGATTAATTATGTTACGAGATAAAAGCAGTGGTAGCTATCGCGTTTCTAAAGGAAACTCGCGTTTCGTTCAAGATAACCAGAAATTCGACTCGCTCGAGGAATAAAAGGACTGAAGATTTGCTCAAACACCGGCAAGGTATACCGGAACGGTGAAAAGGGAAACGTCGGGTCCTCCTAACGAGTTTGATTCTCCAGGAGCGACGTTGTGCTCGCGTGACGGAACCGTCGGCACCCCAATTTCCGTGCTCCCGCTGTTGCGGAAACGGTTTCGCAACGGGGGAAAAAAAGAGGAACGAGTTCTCGAGTGCCGCTGACACGCGTGAAACACACCCCCGGCGGCCTCGGCTCGCGTGAAAACCACCTGAAAGCACTCGTTTCGGTTTCGACACGTGTCGAAAGCTCGTCGGAGAATTCAGTTACCTTGGGAATTAACGGGACGAAAACCGCGGTGCTGCGACATCACCTGGGACGCGAAGAAGAGGGCTGCGTTTCACAATCTTGCTCATTCACGACCTACTCTTTTATATTAATGTTGTAAGCGTTGTTCGAAAAATTCGCGAAACATACGGTATCAATATTTAAGACGCGTCTTCTCGATGTTTATCGTCTGCCTGGAAGGGACAATGAAAAATCCCGGGGCTAGAACTTTGTCTGAAACGTAAAAATATGGGCTACGTTTCACAATGGTACTCATTCATCCTCTTTCGTGGTAAAATTGTTGCCAACGTCCTTCGCATTTACTCTACGCTGTTTCTATGAATGCTGCACTTTTCATTAGAAAATTTGCAGTACGTTCATTTTCAATTTAGAGATACATAGATTTTATTGTTTTTCATCCCTAAATCGAGACAAATACCAAAAGATGTAATCGTGTTGTTAGCTAAACTGTCACAATTCGGTCGCGCTATCTGCTTGCTTAGCAAGTTCTTTGGAAATTTCATAGTGCATACGAGTCAAAACAATATCCATAAGAGTTACACTGTGTTATTAAAAAATTTACACAAAGCTCATTGCAGCAATTAATGAAACAAAATTGATTACAGCATTTAGTAAAACAAAACTGATTATGACATGTACTTAACGCAAATATATTGCTTGAATAAGATTCATTATAGTAATTACTTCATTGAAATTGGTTACAGCAATTGCGTAATCAGAATTGTTTACTGTAATTGTTTAATAAATCTGGTTGCAGTAATTATTTAAGCAAAATCAGTGATAGAAATTACTCCAGTAAAATTGATTACGACAATTATTTAAATAAAATTAGTCGCTGCAATTACGTGAACAGAATTGGTTACAGCAATCACTTGAACGATTAAAAATCCATAGTCTATATCATAGAGATAGAATAAATAAAAAACTCACTCGCAGATTTTGTGGAATATGAAAGTAAATATGAAAGCAAATCGGTCTCGAGTTAATTTCATTGAATTTGTTCTCGTGTACAAATGAATACCGCGTACTGTTAAAACAATATTGTGAATGACTATGCGGCGCAGCGTAATCTCTTGGGACAATTTTTGCTACCCTCTCGGGTGCCTTGAAAGCGAAGCAACCCGTTCGCGGGGGTGGAAAGAAACTCGGAAGGAAATTAAGGGAGCTCCTCGGACAATTGAAAGCGAGAGAGTAAGTTCGGAGATAAACGCACAATTCCGCTGGCACGGCAGCAAGTCTTCACAAAGGCTTCCGTGAAAGTCGCCCTCGGGTCCTCATCCCCCTTTTACGGCTCGTTCTCAACCACCTCCCCTCCCCCCTTCCGCGAGGCTTGTCGAGCATCGCGACAGAGTTCATAATACGGAATCCACTCCACTTTCGGGGCTTAGCGTCCTTCCTCGGCCTGGATGTTTTCAAGCCCGATTACAACGTAATAGAAAGAAAATCCAATTGTTACACTTTGCCCATCCACGGCCCGTCGGCCACCGGGACGATATTAATCTCGTTCGCAAAATTGCGCCGACAAGGGTGTCGAGCTACCCCCGCGCTGAAATATTCCGACACAATGATTGCTCTGAATTCCGTTCTGCCGCAATGATTACCGTCTGTCCGACGAGTCCGGAACGCGTTCTTCTCGGCCTATACGTGGTTCTCTTTCTGACATTCTTACGAGATTTGGCACTATTTTCATGGTTATTAGATCGGAGAGTTACCAATACAAAGCAGAAGTTGCGGATTTGGGAATTTTTCGTGATTTAATAGGTACAGTTGTGGAGATTTTGGTTATACTGGAAAATTTTATAGATTTTCCCCAGTGTAATAGTATATTCTTTTCTGCATTGTAAATGTTTAGAAATGCTTGAGTAATGTTTTATGTGAACGTGACATTGTTTGACTATTATTTTCTGCAGTATTTTCTAGTAACAAGAATTTTTGGAGCTTGAGAATCGTAAAAATTCTGTGAAAATTCTTCGCAAGGTTTCAACTTCACTTTGTTGTAATCTAACCAAAGAAGATACACAACTTGTTGTCGCGTCGAAAAGTTCTGTAGACTCAACGAAATACATAAGTATATCTTTCCACTACATTGTCAAATTTTAATTTTGTTTGAACAACGTTTAAAGCGGACGCTTTCATCAAGAACACCCTCAAAATGCACTCAAATTTTCAATTTTGAGCATGAAATTCCTGCATGAAATGATTCTACGGATACTGCCCGATCAAATGGCGTAGTTTTTGTAGCATTATGAACGTTTAAGTGGACGGGAGATATCCGAAGAACGTGCTCTATGCGTTTTCCCGTGTAATCGCGATCGATTCTGGCGAGTTACGAAGCCGGCCATGAAAAGCCAAACACCGGTTGTTTAAGCTTTTACGGTGAACGGGGTCGCCTGGCTCTAAAAATATGAGACAACGCTAATATCAGCCACTCATTCTCCCTCTCCCTTTCTCTTTTTCTCTCTCTTTTTCTCCCTTTGCGCTGGCAGTTAAATAATTCCACGAAATTAGCTGTCCCCTGCAAACAGAACAAACCAGTCCGCGCAAGATACGTCATCGTAACAACTGTCTGTTAAATTATTGCGCGGCGTGCACATCACTCGCAAATGCCTCGTAAATGACGCACGTACCTGTGTACGTGCACGCGCGATACTGTGAAAACAACTGGCAGCGATGGGATTAATTATGTTGTGGGATGCGGCGCATCTCCGCCACACCGTGCGCTACCCTCGAATTACCTTATTCCCCGTGTTCCGTTCGCCTAAACGATTCACGGCAGTCCTTCCACCTGCCGATGCAATTAAAGTTCACTGCTTCGAAATGTGCTTGAAAAATGTAATGTCTCGATCAACACCTTCGCGCTCGATCACATCTTCGTTGCTATAATTATTGGAGATTTTTCAATTCTAATTATCCACAAGTACACCAAAACATTGGTTTTTTAAATTTATTTCAATCAGATTTATTTTTAATAGATTTAGAATTCGGATGATTAATTTAAACAGCAGAAACGGTAGATGAATTTAACTAATATTATTTCCAAGATGGTGATGACAATAGCCTTTCGAAAATCAAAGAATGTGAACTGACCGATTCTTCTATGCGTAAAGAAGAATAAATAGTAACTGCTATCTAGATACAAAAAAATACAAAAGTTGTGAGAGATGTAAAAGATTCACAATATTGTACAGCCAGTAATTCTTAAAAAGTTAAATAACTATAGTAGCGAACCTGAAAGTTTTTCAAAGAAGTCATGATGGTGATCATAACAGAGAAAAGCAACAATCATATATTTAATAAATAAGTAAGCAGAACACGTCCGTTTGCACTTACCAACCACAATACTCGACATCAAGATCGACGAGAGCCTCTGATACTGTCTTAATTGAATCGATACAAATTCAAGACCATAGGCAAAGGACCTAAATTAGGGTATAATCGTGCAGAAACACACGCAATAGATAAGGATACCCCATTGATATCGTTCCTCAATCAATTCTCAGTTCTGGGTCACGGTTTCCGGCGTAGGTTGCAGTGCTATCTGTTCGCGAAGACGCCGTCGAGCCTAATCTCGAAAGAATCCTGGCGATAATGCGTGTCATTTACGGCCAATCAAGCGGTTAAGGTCGTCCGGGCTTGGTCGCGGCGCAATTATCCCGCGTTAGAGCCAATCAGGGGAGTCCCACGCGAGATTGATCCCGGCTGCGTTAGGGAAACAGTGTTATACCGATCTCTGTCGTTCAGATACCATGCTCCTGGCCGCAGTACGTGGACGGTGGTTGCTGGAATAGTCACAGTTGGCTTTCCGTGGGCTGCGTATCATTCATCGGTTGCGAATCCTCGCAGAGGATCCACCTTCGCCGTTCAACGACCCTCCACCGAGGACCATGAAGAGATCTTCGAGCTTCCACTCGAGGAACCTCGCCTCTATACTATGCCTGTTCATGGTTCTTCTGCTTCCTGCGAGGACAAGTGAGTATCACGCCGCTTTGGTAGCCAAAAGGGACCTTGGACCTTGGCTTTAGACTACGCAGAGGGGGCAGGGCTCGGAGCCCTTTGAGCGTGCGTTCATTCTTTGATTAGTGGGTGGTTGGTTGTAGTGGTTGGCTGTCGGTGATTTAGGGTTGCCATGCTAGTGGAACTTCATAAATTAACAGACAAGGGTTTCGAAGCTAATTGGTTTGCAAAAGTGAAAGAACCATCGTTGGGAAGCTAATGGTTTTTTAAGAATTAAAGGACTACAGTTTTGAACCTAATAGATCTAATGAGAATGAAAGTACGATGATTGTGAACGTAATAATACCTGAAAAATTAAGGAATAATAATTGTTGATCTGGTAGATATTCAAGAATTAAGAAACTATAGTCGTGAACCTAGTAGCAAATGGCTATTTTTATATTTGACGGCTTAAATCGTGTTCGAACAACACAGCACTAACGGCTTTATCGTCGCAAGCGGGAAAGAATTTAATTTGTCTATTTTATAAGCGGTCCAACGACTCGGGAACTATTTGTAGATCTAGAATGAGAGTGAAAGTGCAATTACCCGTAGGAATTAGATTTATTAGGACGAATTCCGAGGAGTTGGTCGAGTCGTGCTCCTCTTGTCGACGTAGACACTCGAGGAATCGCAAGAATGCGTAGACAATGCTCGGGATGCGATTCAATGTCGAACGGAAGACCGTAATGGCGGCCACTTCGGCCACCGGCCATAGTTCGGACAAGATTCGCGAAGCACTCATGCTCCACCCTGGCAATCTGACAGCGGTCAGCTCCGGCAATAAGCGGTTTAAATAATCAATTCTGTTATGTCAAGGTTACTTTTATGCCGTACTTTTATTCGAAAATTCTCATTGCCGTAGCAATGATAATTAGCACGTTTATTGCATTGGTACATTTTTAAAAAGCAAGATACATTGTGCAATAGCGTAAAGGGGTGTCGTCTCGATTTTAATATTGGTGTTTATAAAATAACTGAAGAACTAGATTGAAGCTTTTTAATAGATTATATTTTATTAGTACAGAGACGTATATGCATTGAATATAGCGTGTAAATCATATTTTCCACGGCGTTTTTTTCAGGAATTTTGATTTCGAAAAAAGCAAAATTTAAAAGCTTGGATACAATAGTTGAAAATGTGGAAAAAGCTTGATGTATGCAAGCAATAAGTGGGTCGAGCCGATTCGCTAGTGCTTCGACAGACATTTTTCCGTTCTCATCCCCCGACAAATCGTTGCGCGTGATATTAACAATGTACTGCTGATGGAAACAGATAATCGCTTCGATCGTTGTTTCATTGAAAAGACTTTCCAGCCGGAGTATTGTGCAACATCGGGATTTTAAGAGGATGACACGTGTGCCGCGGCAATAATCCTTCTATTAATTATTCATTCGCATTGACCGGCGGAAATTGTATCGCGCGAAATTGAGCCACTTATAAGCCCATTAATAATTCTGACGTTTTGCTTGAAAATACTCACGCGTCTTCCGTCGGAAATCATGCTTCTACGTTCGCAATCGCCAACTCATTTCCAAAATTGGGCTAATATAACTACATCGACAAAATATACGTGCAAAATCAAGGGAGAACCTTCCTTGGACACAAAATTGTCGATCTTTGAGTCACTATAACTTCCCAAAAAAAAATCGTACGAAAATTCACCGTGGCTCTTTTTAAAGTGCAAAGACCACTACTTTTACATCCCTGAACTTTACCTTTTCTAAATCCAATTATATTGTCAGACTGAAATAGAATCGTGTGCGTAGTTAAAGGATTACTAATCTTCGTTTAAAAAATGATCGATTTTTGAATCACTATAACTTCCTAAAAAAATTCGCAGGAAACCCATTTTCGTTGATTTCAAAATGTAAAGCCTCTACTTTACTTTCCCGAAAATCGGTTGTGAATATTAGCGGACTGTCATAAATGAAGTTCCGGTAAAGCTTTTTCCATTGCGTGACGTAAAAAGATCTGTTTGCAGTGCAATTCAATGCGTTACGTCTCGCAACCGTTATGAATCTTATCGTTTGAAAACAGTCCTAGTGCAAAGATACATTTTTGAGTAATTTAGATAAAATAAACATTGTTCCAGGTGCTCTGGAGGAGAATTGCACGGATTTCCAGGGCGGCACCGTTCGACACGGGGAACTGTACGTGCCGGGCCCATCTGTCTGCAGTCTCTGCGTTTGCTATCATTCAGAGCCAATGTGGTGTAAAGCGATCTACTGTTCGCCACCCTACGTAAGTATTTTTCTCGACGCCGTGATCGGCCTTATCCGAACAGCAATATGCTTCTTTTTCGAATGTCTCGCACCGGTTCCTACCGCTAAACCAATTTCGGCGGACCCGATTTTATTCGCGACGAGAAACTTCGACGAAAAGCCATGAAACTTTGAGGAGGGATTGGATCGACTTCCCGCAATTTCTAAAGTCGCGCACGATTCCGGGGGTTTTCCAGGCGATGAAAAGAATTATCGAACTATTGAATCAGGCCTCGGGAAACCTGAGGATCTTTGTAGGATTCATCGATTCCGAACCGTGGATGTAGCTACAAAATTTGGATTTAGTGGTGCACGGTTTTAGAGGTTCAAAATGCTACACGATAGCTCCTGAATGCTTGTAGAATGGTTGTGGAATGTTTATGGTTGTTAAAGCAACCATAAATCGTTTAAAAGATGTCTATGTGTTATTGAGACATCTCTTGAAGTAATATCAAATTAATTCCAGCAATGTTAAATTCAGTTGAAAGTAATTTAATTTTGCTGCTGAAAAATTGAAAAAAGTGAAAACATGTGACCCCATAGAGGTCTTTTTTGATTTTGTTTTGGGGTTTAACATGGTCCATTGTTATTTAAAGAGCATATTTATTATATGAATATCTTCGACGTGCTGCTATTGAAACAGTCTCAGCTGTACGAAATTTAATTACTACAAATAATTACTAATACTATTTTATAATGAAAGTTTGTTCCACAAATAATTTTCACCGACCGTTTCGGTAAAGTAAAAAGCGATATGTAACGAACTGTGTAATGTACTTGCGTTAATGAAAGGGGTGGGAAGCTTGGCAGGGACGTCGAAACGATTGTTTAAGTCGAGCTAGGTTCGACTGTGACACATTTTCCAAGTTATTGTTCCGGAACGAGGCACTTGCGTGAATGATTCGCGGAGGCGTCAATACGCAAGCCTTCATTCTGAAAAACATTTGATAACAAGAAAGGTTTTTAAACGGATCGATATACACCTCCAACTAGAACTGGGTTAACCATCTAATATTTACATCCACCATCCTTCTATATTCCATTAAGTCACCACTATCTCGCGTGTTCTTTAACTTCTGCGATACGTTGAATAAAAGATTTCTCATTTTACCTTGTCGCCGAGTGTCCGAGCGTGTCGCGATCAGAACACCGATTTACGTGGGACGATCGAAAATTATTGTCCCGAGCACTGACAGGTACAGGCGATCCTTGAATGACACGATTAATGGGACCCTTAAAGTGAATTATCCCGATCGCCGAAGTCCCATTGTAATATTTTTATGTTCGATATTTGTGAGAACAATGTTTTCGAATCATTTATTTTGGTACTGAGTAACGAATTAGTTGCAAATTTACTGTAATCATCTTGAACCTCTTTTTGAATCTTGCTGTACTGCATAAAACACTGGCAATTCTCTTGCTAACGACAGAATAATTTAAGGTGATTAGGATTTATAGTTCATCCTGTGTATGCAGCGTTTCTCTCGAAAGGGTGTGACGTGTAAATTTTGATAATTCCGAGAAAAAAACCTACAATGACCTACGTAGAACGATTTTAAAACTCGAAGCACATGTTTTTACTACACGTCGTTCATTTTCTGGTTACAATATTTTAGGGAATATGGCAGCTGAGAAACTGACGACGCGTTTTCGTGGAAAATTGTTGCGAATTGGAACGGCTCTAAAAGCTTTGGGCAATTTTTTTCGTGATTGAATCTACACCATAGATTTGGAGATTGAAGTTTCCGCTTTACGGCAACTTCTGGGAACTATATCTACGATCTTTTTGGCAGTTTTATGAAGCTATAAATGAAAAGTGCACGGTCGACTTTGCAACAATGTAGGGCATACCATAGAAATGTTCGATATCAAACATGATCCTCGTTTTGTCTTATCTAAAATAATTATTTGAGTGAATAAAAGTCGAATGTTTTATTCTAGTGACAATTATTCATTATTGGAATAACAATTATTCGTAACAAATTGTTCCATGTTTTATTCTAGGTATTTATTCGCAACAAATCATTCTATCTATTTATTCGAATAAATTATTCGAACAGTGATAGTAAAATTATTGGAATAACAATGACAATAGTTGCTGACTTTTACGTAATATTTTCAACATAGACGTATGTATCGTTGCAAATACGAATCCTGAAATGCACGATGCTTCCCCTTGCATGTATAGAAAGCTTATTTAGTTATTGCATTTATTATCAATTTACACAAAAATAACAAACTTTCTAATACAGCACTTGAGAAAAAAGTTAAAAACGTTACATAGATTATAGATTTAGATTCAAATCCTATTGGTTACCTATTGAACGAATTCCTGTATAAATAAATACTTGTTTGTATCACAAATAAATACTCATTTAAATAAAATTTTATTCAATTTAGTCATTGGAATAATTTCAGTCAACAGTATCATCATTATCATTCCTAATAAGACGTTATTCGATCAAATTGTTTCTAAATAAATTTTGTACGACCGGATGTTTACTCGATACTGCCGAATAAAATGTTATTCGTTACTCCGTATCTCTTATCCGTAATCCGAACAAAATTTTCAGCAACTGTGACTGAAAATTCCAGGATATAAGTGTGAACCATGAAATTAACGAAACGACCACCGGGCAGGCAAAGTGAATTGCCAAAATAAAATAGACTATTCATTATCCACGGTTCGAAATAGTATGTTAGCGCGTCAGCCCGTCGACGCGCAAAAAATTCCGTCGCGTTCGAGATTTTGCCGACTCGGGTCGCTTATTAATCGTCGAAATACGCGCGGACAAATGAATGGCTCTGCATATGGGTCGTACCGGCAAAATAAAATCAAGGGAGAACGAGAGAGGAACGAACAAGAGGGAGAGAGAAAAAGAGAGAGAGATAGCGAGGAAGAGCGAGAGAGATGCGAGAAAAGAGAAATGTTATTTCAAGCGTGACGAAATTGCGCCGCATCGAAGCGCGCGGAATCGATTACGCGGCACGGATGCGACCGGTGTAAATGATTTTAATGAGCTCGCGTTCTCGCGGTGGAAATTTCGGATGCCCGAGGCCCTCTGTTTTCCGGTGAAGGGCACGGACGACCTCGAACGCGGCGGAAAAATATCTGCCGGCTAAATTCACGGATGGATTGCCGATCGTCGGGACAAGCTTCTGCAGAGAGAACATCTTCGCCTTTGAATGGACGACGTCTCCGAGGCTCGCGGCCCGTGAAATTGCCGGATAATTTAATTAGACCGGGAATCGGAGTGTCCACTCGACCCGATCACAACCGTGATCCGGACTTCTTTGAACTCTTCGACCGCCGCCGCGTCACGCCGCCAAAATCGTCAGCTTTTCTCTTTATCCACCGACCACCCTTTCGGACACTTGAAACCTTTTACGATTCGGCGCGGCACCTCGATCGACACAGTCGAATTGTTTTCCTGCGATTTATTTCCCTCTGTCTACTGCGGTTGCTGGAATGTTTGATGGAGGCTGAGCTATTGCTGGGGAAAATGGGATTTGGGTGTGAAGGAGGGATGGTTTGTTTGAAAGGTGCTCTGGATGCTGTGTTTAGAGGCCTGCAGGGGCTTTGTGATTTATTTTTCGGTCAACAAAATTCTGGGAATTTAGAAAATGCCTGCGGAGGAACCATTGAATGTGCTACATTGCGAATGATTATAGAGCAATTATTTGGCATTCTTAGACTTTGTTTAGTCTTGATTCTAGACTCTGATATTTGATTTGTAGATTATTCCATCCGTTGTTATTATTCTTTTATCGTAATAGCCATATATGGACAGTTAAATTATTTCCCAAGTTTAGTCTTCTCTATTGACCACAAAATTAATTCGATGAAAATAAGTGGACACAAAAGATTGGTAAAAGTAATGTTAATCCTTTACGAATTACTTCACAGTTTTATTAGGAGTCTTTGTTGTTCAGTTGCCAATGAGACAAATCATATTCATATTCGTTGTGTGTTCGTATTTTCTGTGATGATTAAACATCGAGGTTAAAAGAATAGTAGATTTTATTACATTGGAAACCATAAACTATACGAATAACTAAATATAAATCTATTGAAAATGTCGGTAAAATCACAAATTTAGCTGATATTAAGTTGAGATTTCTGTTTTTATTTGCTGTCGTTTGATAAGTGGCCTACGTCTGTCTAGTTCATGCTATTGCATACAAACCAAATTGGCAATATTAGAGAGAATTTTTTGGATGGAAATTACAAGCAGAGTTATTTTTGGAATAATCCTTTGATAGCCGTTTCCAAATCGAACGCGGCGTTTCGCGAACAAGAAATAAAAAGTACAGCGGGAAACTCGAAAGAATAATGATTACACTCGATTAAGAAAAGGCCTGGACCGAGACTCGCAATTAGCGGCCATTACGCGAATTATCTGTAACTACGAGGTTATTAAGCGCGGGGGTAGGGGGCTCGAAGGGTAGAAAATCATGAATATTATTCGTTTAACGAGGATTCGTTGCGGAGCCAGTGTCTTTTTTCCTTTCGTTCCCCGGTGAACACTCTCCTCCCCTCCGTTCTCTTTCGTTTGCTTTCTTTCCTTCTTTTTTTTATCGGAATGAGACCGAACGGTGATTAAAGTTTGTTCCCGGAATTAATTACCGTTCGGAGGAAGTTGCATTACTGAGTGAACTTTCATTTGCGCTGGCTAACGGGCCGGCCTTTTTTTTTCAATGCTCCGCGTCAGTTTCAGAAAATATTCATGCCGAACAAAAAGACCGGGCTATGGCGCCACCAATGATAACGCAATTTTATGATTTATTCTGGTCAAATCGTTTATAAAACATTAGACGGAAAAGGAACAATCGATTGAACATAAAACAATTTCAGAACCGATTTTTGAATGGCATTAAATACAGATTCGTTCGTTAGAAAATTACTACGATTAGTGTGCAGGCCTTTGTAAATTTTTAGTGTAGAATTATCAAATTTCCTACAATCGGGAACTTAATCGAGTATCGCAAGAGTTTTCAGTTATATTTGACGACGATAATTGCTAATGCTCGTAATAAATTAAGGTTCGAAGCATTTGAAAATAATTTTTCGTTCGTAGCAGATATTATTTACGACCTGTTTGAACAAATATCTATCGATGAATCTCTTCAACAAACTTTGACAGATAAGTTATCTCACCAAACATTTACTGATAAATTATCTCAGCAAACTTTTACGGATAAACTACGTTTGATTAACACATCGTTTTACCGAATGTCTACATTCAAACCGTTCCGACGAAATTCTAAACTGTTCTAAACTTCATACAAACAGTTTGCACACAGTTCTACCGACAAACTTAACTTAACCAGTTAGCTGTTTGCAATCTGTTTTTAAATACAACACATTCGAAAATATATATTTCAGTCAAGAATATCAATGCGCATCTTCTTCTTCAATAGTTAACCGTTTTTAACGACTACGGGATAGATGTTCCAAATATTATGGCTGTCCCAATTTTCGTGTTCCCAGAATAACACAATGATTAAGAGATTTTATTGGAACATCTGCTAAATAAATTAGATCTCTTTACCGTTGTCAAGCAACGTATGCTAGTCAATTTTACTGTCAGGTAGTTTTAATGTTAAAAACGTATAGAAAAAGAAAATTTTTGTACTAATTTTAATTTTAATTTTATACCAATATATTCTATATATTATATATTCCATACTAATTAATTTTAATTTTATACTAACTTATCAAATTGACACCTTTCACTGAATCTAACATGTTGATAGGTAAACATAATAAAAAATATATAGATCATCAATTTATATACAGGGTGGATATCACAATATGGAAATGGGAGGTACCTGAGCTCATTCGCAGTAGCTTTCTCCGAGGCACCGTTAACGAGTTAATAACGAAAAAACGTTAACGAATGAGAGGTGAGCACTGCCGATGCAAGGCGGCTAAAACGATAAGCGAAACTGGGCTTCGTTCACTCGTTGGATCGGCCATCTCGCGACAGCCAAGCTCGCCTCTCATTGGTCACCGTTTCTCGTTAATAACTCGTTAACAATGCCTTAGAGAAAATTTTTGCAAAGGAAAAAGTTGCTCGAAATGACCTCAGGTATCTACCATTTCCGGATTGTTACACATTTTTGGAACACCCTATATTGCGCTTTTCTTTTTCCACACGTTTTTAATCCGGGCCACAAAAATTGGGACATTTAACCTATCTATCACGAAGGAACGGCAAGATTTTCTGTTACAACTGGAAAATTGGTAACTGGTTAAACGGTACGCCGCTTAAAAGCAGTCCGACATTCTTCCTACGCGCATAGTGTCAGCTTAGTAAAATCGGCGACTTCCAATGATCGGCGCAGAATGAAATTCGTTTCTTTGATAAATTGTCGTCCGCAGGAAATTCTACTTCTTGCGAAGGTTATTGAAATGACTCCGACGAGGATGATCCAATCGTTTCCGTTCACGACGATTCCATTTAAACGACTGGCACACACCGACTTCCCGCCAGTACACACGCAGCTCCTGCGAATCCTTATGCGATATTCATGAATCCCGGGAATTCGTTCGCACTAATAATTCAGTAATTGAACGCCGGTCTCGGTGCACCGGGGAGCTTTCACGGGGTGCGATGCGAATTCTTCGGTGCGGGGCTCTGCGCGATCGCGGTAGAAACCACCCTCTTTTTAAGGCGACGCGGTGTAGGCTCAAAGGAAACGCGCGAATAATTATCGGTACTTGCAAATCGATATCATTATAAAATAACGATTCTTGACAGGT
Source organism: Augochlora pura (assembly GCF_028453695.1). Classification (NCBI taxonomy): domain Eukaryota; kingdom Metazoa; phylum Arthropoda; class Insecta; order Hymenoptera; family Halictidae; genus Augochlora; species Augochlora pura. The sequence continues at coordinate 18,139,432 of NC_135773.1, read as the reverse complement.
TCGAGTCCCTGACAAATGTTGCGTTTGCAATTTCAAGTTCAAGAATTTTTTCCGCTGGAACTATAAGATTCGTGTGAGTGATTGTTGTACAGGACGATTGTATAAATTGTCGCAAAAACAACAGTGCGTCTTTTGGAATGTTCTAAATAATAAATTAATTTTTAAATTAAATTGAAGAATGTGGTGTGTTGCAGGCAACTGCGTTGTACTAGGATAACGTGTTTAAATGTTGGCAATGTTACAAAAGTGCACATGGTTTTATTCGGGAGAGTTTAAAGAATCGTTCTGGTTGAGAAAGATGTGTACAACTTTTACGGTTCGTGTAAGAAAACTTCTTAAAGTTGACCAATGTTCGAGGTAATCGTTTCTTCAACGATGTCACACAAGATTAAAAAATTATTTACAACTGTTTAAACAGCTGGAATATTATAAAACTGTAAAAACATTGTATTTGGGAGAGTTTATATAATTATTCTACGCTGGAGATATTTGTATAGCGGCTACGGTTCGGTGCTAAAAGAATTTTCGAAGTTAATAAACGCAAGAGCGTACGATCAAAAAATCATTTAAATCTATTGAAACGTCCATAATCTTATAAATAATTGTACTATTCTATTCGGGAGAGTTTGCACAATAATTACACGGAAGAAACAATCGTCAAATTTTCGTATCTTCGACGCAAAAAATTGCCGAGCTCGATAACTGATTTCAGAAGCCGAAGATCTCGAAGAAAGTTAGCCTCTCGACCGAATTTCGGTCGCCGACGTCGGCAAGTAGGATCGCGAATTTGTCAGCGATTAGGCGAGCACAGTTGCCAACAAGCCCGTCGACAAGGGGGTCGGAAGGGCCGCGACCGTGTCGGACGAAGATTTGCCGGTTTCCGTGGCCAATTAATGGGCCTTCCCGCCGCGAACGTTTCCGTAAACAGACAGCTAACTTGTTTACGAATCGCCGTAACGCGATTGCCGTTTCCCCGGTTAATGCTGTTAGTAATCGCCTTATTGAATTTTCAGTTAATGCGACATCGTCGGGTCGGCCCGTTAACGAGATTTTTCCGGCCGCACGGGACTCCGCGATGGTATTTTCCGACGGGAAGCGACGGGAAGCGACGGAAAGCGACGGGGAGCGTCGGAAAGAGACGGAAAGCGTCACAACATTTGCATGAAATTGATCGTTCCCGAGCCTTGTTCGTCGGGCATGACAGAATCTGTTTGCCCCGTCGGCCGTGAAATTATTTTCGACTCGAGCCGGAATATTTTCTGGTGCCTTTTGTTCCCGAGCTGAGAGATAGTTCGTTTAACCGTCGCCGGTGTTTTTCCTCGATAGTTTAAACACTGTGCAGGGCGGACCTCCGTGATAGTATACCCAGTGGCGTTGGAAAGTTCATCAACTTCCAAAATATTGCACTCTGTCCACAGAGTGAAATTCTCAATTTATTTAGTCATCTTATATTCCAATTATTACGTTTTATTGCAGAACCAAATTATGGAAACCGTGATTATAAATTAAAAAGGCATATGGCTTGTTAATGCTAAAAAAATTCAGTCCAAAAGAATATAATTTAGAGTACGAAGCACAGAAACGTTTCGAAAATTGATAGAACCAAAAATTAAATTCTGTTCGACTAAACTTCTTATTTATTGAAACAATCGCAACTATTTTTATCAAACCCCTATGCTACGTTTGCGTTGCAAAGTATCAAGCGTGAAGATCGGTTAGAATATTATTAAATCGTGAGTGAAAAATCCCGTTCATCTTCATCCTCCATAAATTGCCTCCGGAACGTAAACCGTTCACGTTCGCTAATTTTCGCGAACTTCGTCTATTTCGAGTACAATTCCCGGCAGTCGCATGATTGGCAGCAGCGATAAACGTTTCCTGAAAGGAACGAGGCGAGGCCCGGTCGCCAGGCTCGCTTATTAAAAACTATCTTCGATCGCGAGGTCCGTTTGTCAGAGACAAAGCGTCGTTTCGTGACGCTGGTCGTTTCCCAGCGTCGATCGCGGCTCGCATAATTACCGGGCACGTCGTGTTTCCGGCGTTGCAAAAAACAGGAAACGCCATTTTCACGGCTGATGCTCGCGAACGAGCCCGGCCGCCTCAATATTTTTAACATTTTAATCAGCCACGGAAACAACAGCCGCTATTTTATTCTCGCAGCCACCGAAAACGTCCTCGGAACACGATGCGTTAATGCAGTCGGAGGGGAATTTTGATGGTAATTGTTCGCACGACTATTAAAACTTATCATACCGTAATACGGGAGAGATTCCGGGATAATATTTCATCCACTTTTGCTTCGCACCTTAAATACAATTGCCAAGAACAGCGAAAAAACTTTACGTTTCGTTGAGCTTCGAGTGGAATGTGATAATTTAATCAACGCATGGACGTTTTATTCAATTAAACGTACATACTATAGTGGAGCAATATCGTTTTACTGGCGTATACGACAAATTGAAAGTATAACAAGAATTAAAGTATACAAGAAAGTTGAAAAATTAAAAGAGTTAAAAAGATAAAGGAAGATTTCAAAAATTAAGAAAATTAACAAAATTAAAAAGGTTAAAAAATTGTAAGTAAATTTAACGTCTTCAATGATAGAATACAAATTTGTATCCTATGTTAAAATGGTTTACCATTTTATCCTTTTTCTGAGAATTTTAATGAAACAGTTTAAAGAAATCCATTATGGTCACCCGTAGCTGGGAAAGTAAGTAGAACTTTCCAATCGACCTAAGTACCTACACGTGCAGTATTCTACATAGAACTATACGAAAGATCTTCAACTGAATCTATAATACGTACTCTCGAGTGTTCTCATTTTATGCATCGTATCGGACTGCACAAGTGCGCCACTTTGAAATACAATTGTTCGAAAGAGCCACGATCTTCGAGCGAATTTATAATGCGTGCGCTCACGTGTGTTCTCTTTTCATGTGTTCCATTAAGGACGTGCAAATGCGCTATTCTAATATGAAATTAGTCCAAAATACTCCCAACTTTCCGAAATATTTATGACACGTTTATGCGTCCTAAATGTATCTATCCCATCAAGGATCCACGTGTGCACTATTCTAAGGTAAGATTGTTTCAAAATGTTCCAGATTCTTTAGCGCATTTATACCACGCTTATGTGTTCTATCAACGGCGACCACGTGCGTTGTTCTAGAATAGAATTGTTCCAAAATATTCCTGATTGTCGAGTGCATTTCTGATATAGTTTTGTGTCCTCGTTTTATGGGTCGCGTTAAGGACGCCCCCGCGCAGTGTTATAAAGTGAAACTGTTGGAAGGACGCACGATTTTCGAGACGATACGAATATTTTTTGCGGGGTACCTAGCGCAGATGGGACAACCGAGCCGAGAATCGAATTGCGGATTCGAGGGTCACGAGGTTTCTGGGTAAGATTGCTCGGTTAGCGACTGTTCGAGCTCACCTTGAAATCGATACACGTAATCCCGATATCAGACACTCCATCTGAAGTGTCGCTCTCACGCGTCGCGATTTCACATTTCAATTTTCCCGGCCGTATTTCACGCGTGCGATTCGAACTCCTATCGGCTGCTGAAAGTAACGACCCAGGCTGTGCAGAGTGTATAGAAATGCGTCGGAGCTTTCACCGACGTGACGATCCGGCACGTCCTACCGTCGAGCTAAGAGAAAATCTTTCCGCTCGCCTCGATATCTGGAATTAAAACTTCTTCAACCCTCCCGGGAAGAAGACCCTATCTGTTTCGTTGGGCGACGCTCTTTTCTCTCGAAGTCTATTAATAAAAAGTTGTTTATTAAGAGTCGTTTTTAAAGAAATTCTCCTGCTACCAATGAGTTTGTTACTTTGTCACGTCAAACAGGGACAGCCAGAAACAGGAATTTATTTTATTGACTACTAGCGAATCGGTTTACAATTAGTGTTTCCTTTTTTTTTAATACGAAAGTCCAAGTATGAGCTTGATGTAGAAATAATAATCGAACTCCATTTACCATTATTTTATTGACTACTAGCGAATCGGTTTACGATTAGTGTTTCTTTTTTTAATACGAAAGTCCAAGTATGAGCTTGATGTAGAAATAATAATCGAACTCCATTTACCATTATTTTATTGACTACTAGCGAATCGGTTTACGATTAGTGTTTCTTTTTCGTAATACGAATGTCCAAGTATGAGCTTGATGTAGAAATAATTATCGAACTCCATCTGTTTGACGGTTAATTTCTTTTAGTAGCAAGGATGATGATGATACCGATCCTAAGGCTGGAAATCGATCCATCATCTTGCTTAAGCTGCTGGGTAATGTTTGATTTTCAGGAGAGTTTAAAAATGAAGACAAATTGGTTTACTTTGAAACCACGTCCGGAGAAAAATGGGGATCAAGGGGCAAAAGAATAAACGAAGATGAGAAAAATGTTTAAGAAAAGAGTATTCGTATCTAGATCAAAAAGCGCAATAGTATAATACGTATTATAAATCTAATTTAGTAGTTTTAAATATTATTAAGGCGCTAATTGCACTATTAGCTAAGACATCGCTAAAAATTGGGGTTGGACAAAAATTAATCTGATGATTAACAACTATAACTCGTTGATTATACTAAATTATTATAGATTAGTTGCAACTCGTTAGTTATTATAAACTATCATAGATTAATTGTGACAGTAATATTGTATATTACGTATAATATTGTTACTATAAATTATTAAATATAACTTAAAAAAAAATTGTTAAATATAACTAACGAGCTACAATCATTATTCATTAACCAGATTACTTTCTGCCCAATTTTACTGATAATTCTCATATCGCGTTTCAAAATAATGTTAACATTACCAATTTGTTTATATTTATAAAAGACTGTTAAAAGTGTAACTGCAGCGTAGGCCATAAAATTCAATTTCACAAGCATGAAATGCACCAGGTTATATAAAATGGAAGTAGGTCAGACAAATTATTTTGGATTTCAAGTTAAAATGGCTCCGACTGCGAAAGGTGAAAAAAGGATAGCTTTTGTAGCTCACAAAAATCATCTGGCCATCGAAAGTGAATCCTCGACGAACGCAGCTTTCAGGAAACGAAGTGTGACAATTGGAAATCGCATAAAGATCCGCAGTTTACTTACGGAGCAGCCAGTAATTCGTTCGACGATCGCGTTCACGATTTTGATCGAACTCAGTTTCCGGCGTTGGTGGTGGAACGGCCGAGGATCGATAGCACGCGAGTGCTTTTCACGGAAAGCTCGCCGGGTTTCCGAGGGGTAGCCGGGCAAAGAAAGGTCGAAGGAAAATTAACTGGCGGTTATCGCCGGTGGAACACGACACCGTGCCGTGGAAAACTCTACTTAGCGGCTGATACTTCTCACGGGTTTCTCCGCCTGACGAGCTTAATCGATGAAATCCTATTCCCGATAGGCAGATTACACGTGTAGGTAGCATGGACTTTGTTCACCTTACCGTATCAATGTCGTCTTTCAACAGCCGTCGCAGAGACTCGATGTGTCAATGCCGCAAACAGCTCGGCGAAAGTCAAATTTCTTAGGACAGAGGACTCAATTACTGTGCCCCGATAGCAGCCTTTCGGAGATTCTAAAATCCCCACATAATTAAAACAATTTAATGAATTAAAATAAAACTAAAAAGTTCACATTTATCATAGGGGATGACATTAGAACTCTTTCGCATTCGAAAAATCATAGTCGAATTCATTTTGCTCGAATATATTGCAATAAAAATAAATTTTCAAAATTGGTCAGAAATTAGTGTCACACAGATACGGGTGACGTGGCGACGAACATGTTAAATAAAACTTTGGCAATTTAAATAACATTTTCTAAAGCCGTAAAGCTAAATTTTAAAATGTCTTTTATCGATACAAATTCTTGCATGACACAAGTATCAAATTTCCTTTAAATAATGGGAAAAAGAAAATACTATGCTCCATTACTGTGCTTCCTCCCTGAATTCTGAACTTCGATGATGGTACACGATAAAAATGTAATAGTTTCATTTTTATATTCCCTAGAAAATGATATAATATAATAATAAATCGTTTAAAAGTTTACATTAGAGATGACTGCTTTAACAAGATATCATATTCATATTTCTCCTCTTTGAAAATATGACAGAGATGATTTCTCACTTGTCTGTTTAATTAAAAAACAAGTTATAAGTTGAACAAAATTATAAGTGTCAATTCCTGATAATTAAATCAAATGTTGCCACGTTTCGTTAAGATCTAAAGAAAAATGAACATGTTTAAGAAAGTAGTTGCGAAATTATCTTGAAAATATTGCTCCATAAAATTAATATAATTATACAATCGTAATCATACTCGGACGTATTATAATAATGAAAGTTGTCCGCTGTCCGAGTGTTATAACAGCGGCATAAAAATGGTTTGCAATTATCCGTTACTGCAGAAGTTATGGCCATTTATTTGAGTCATTGTGGGAGCCGTAGCAACGCGTATAATGGAGAATTCTTGATGCATTATGAATGTAATGCAATTACAATTAAAAGCGCAATTTACACGCCCAGTGCTTCATCCACATTCTCTCCGTTGAATTTCTATTGTTATTGCAAAACGACGGATATCTTTGGTGAAATTATCGCTCGCGCATTCAATTACAGACTACAATCGGTGTCTTGGAATTGTTTTAGATCTTTTTTAAAGCTGCGCACATTAAAAGATGGAACCAAGGAATAAATTAATGTAAAATCACATTGTTGGCAAAGTGTTAATATTACGAAACAATGTGATTGAAAGTAAATGTAATTGAAAGTAAATGTAATCTAGTTTACTTAAATATTATTTAGAATTATTAACATTGGACACGCGCCAAGATTATTCGGCTGCGTGAGGAAGTTAAGTCGCAGACGTTTTATCGATTGTTTCTATCATTGTTGGCGGTAGAAAAGTGGAGCAGTTTATGGCTGGCACAAAACCATATGACAAAATGACTTTGGTCCAGCTATATTTACAACACCGAACTGTGCGACGCCTCGCATTTAAGCCGCAACGGCCGCATCTTTTCAGGCCGTATTCCGGATGAAAATTTCATTTGCCGTCGCGTTCGTCGTGTTTGCGTGGAAAAACACGCGAGATCGATACGTCGTGCACGTGCCCACCCATTCGCAAACATACTCTTTCGTCCCGCGTAAAAAACAACCTGTTCCGGGCTGTAATGAATTTCAACATCGCGCGCCGTGTCACTTGTTCCTCCTGCTATCGACCGACACGAGAAATCTAACATTTTCCTGCTGGAAAAGCTTGACAGGAAAACGTAACAAGAAGCTCCTAATTTATTTCTGAATTTCTCCTTCCTCTTTCACTACACGTCCCATTCGTTTCATCATACTTCCGACCCTTGTGCAGTATTTTAAAAACTAGGGTTGCAATTTGTGCATTTGTGAGTGACCAATTTTTTTATATTAGCCGATCTTTTAGGAGTTTCTAAAGTGCAAAACGAAAATTTCAAACTGCTATTTGAGCATTCCTCAATGACAAATTATTTTTAGCTTGTATAGTATAACTTCTTACTGAAAAGTTACAAATCGCGCCGCCAAATTTTCGTTCGTACCTTTACAAATCCTGAAATGTTTTCTGGGACAATATTTCTCGATACAAATTTTCCTGCGTAAGCGGCAATAATTTGTTTGAACATTATACGTATAACATGTTACCGGAAATGAAAAGAATGTTGTAGATACTTGTTTGCTTTTGGAATTTTTGCGTGGAAGAAGTAAGAGTTTGAGATTAAAAGATTAAAATGTCAGCGAATTCGATATACCCTCGCCGAACTGAATGTTTTAGTAAATGAGAAATACCCTTGTCAAACATAGTGAAGGCAGGCAGGAGCACGGGCACGATGTATCCCCTTGATACCAGAAAACTTTCGCGGTAGAGAATCTTTTTTATCATCCATGTATCCGTTTTTTTTTTGTTTCCTTGTTCTCCTTACCTCATTGTTCTTTATCATCCGTTTCCCTTCATATTTTTCAAGATACCTCCTTATCTTCCATTTTCCTTCGTATTTTTCGAGATATTTACCTTGCGAGATTGAAATGGGACGCTCTCCATATCGGACCGGGTTGCGGCAAAATATCGCAAGGAATGCCGGTCCGTGATACGGAAACTTTGGAAAGTTGTGTCATATCGATGATGCTGAAACTGCATCTTGCATATACAGTGGTTCAGATTCCGGGAGATTCGAATTACGATGCAACAGACCTCGCTGAAGATCCACTAAAGTATAACTCTATATTATATTATATTATATTATATTATATCATATTATATCATATTATATCATATTATATCATATTATATCATATCATACATCATACATCATACATCATACATCATACATCCTATATCCTATATCCTATATCCTATATCCTATATCCTATATCACATATCATATATCATATATCGTATATCGTATATCGTATATCGTATATCGTATATCGTATATCGTATATCATATATCATATCATATCATATCATATCATATCATATCATATCATATCATATCATATCATATTATATTATATTATAACTATTTTATAACTACTTGAGTCTTCGGAATTAATTGTTACGTGTTCACAAATTACTATAAGCTGCTGAATTTTCAAAAGCTTTCAAATCAGATAGAAATGTCTATTTCTTTAATAGTAAGTAAAATAATTGTTTAAATTTCGTATTACTTAAATTACGTAGCAGTTGTTAATATTTTCAATCATATTGAAGATTCCTTCAAGCTGTAACGACATAATAACGCTCTAATTACAAGTTAGGCTTCGATTTAATCCACTACCATTTTTCAAAATAAAGTTTGATGGAATAGCTGTTTCATTCGAAACTACGTTGCAAGTTTGTCAATTCCGAAAAGTTAGAGGCTTTTCTGCAAAACGAAATAATCCTTACCGAAATCGTAGGAGATTTCTGTGTAGTGTGCCTGTAAAGGGACAGGTCGATTAGGCTAGCAGTTTCTGGGAAAATCGCAGGGGAAACGAAGTTTCGAGAGAAACGAGCTCGAAGTTTCATCAAAGTGCATCAACGATACCGAATCCTTTAAAACCTCCATAACTTTTACAATTTCGCGATTTATATAAAATCCCTTTGAAGGCGCGGCTCCGCCAACAATATGGAGATTGAAAAAGCGTAAAAAAGGTTCGCCGGTTCTTTTGACCTCCTGAACTAGAAGTCCGCCTCTCGAGAACCGTGTTGCACAGCGGAGACCAATAAAATCGCAACGGTCCTTACGAACACAGTTCCTTGAATATTTAAATGCGTCGCGAACGGCTACAGTGAATTGCTTCGGCTTGAAATTTCAACAGTTTTACATAAATTTATGAAACAATATTGTAATAACCGGAAGTTTATGCAAACTCGCGTCCTCGGGGAGAAACGAAGCAGAAAGGCGTTTTGATTTTCCGCGAGTATTAGAATCGCAAATTACGAGAAAACTGTTACGTTTTTGTTAAAACTCTACGGTGTTCGATTATTTCTACACTTATTTTTACAATAAAAATGCACAAAATCTCTCTGTCGATCTCCGTCAACGCGTGTGCTGGAAATAAAGTGATTGGAGATATTGCTTTCGGATATTGTCGAGTACTTTTTACAAATTTGCGTCACGCGGATCCAGACTACATTTTTATACAGGGTGTCCTAAAATTGTCTCACTTTTGGGAAAACATTGACCAATGAGAGGCGAGCACGGCTAGTTCAAGAAGGTCCAGTCAATGAGCGGAGGAAGCTCAGTGTTTTTCGTTAATAACTTGTCAAAACAACGCCGCGGATTGCATTTTCGCTAAGGAAAAAATTACCTGAAATGGCCTCAGGAACCCCTCATTTTCCGGAAGTATCATAATTTTGGGACACCTTGTATATCGCAAGCTCATGAAGTTCTACAACATGGCGGTAAAACAGCTCGTGCGAGCGTGAAATCAGAAGCGTCGATATTTTTAAAACGCTGCGTTCTCAATGGTCGCTTTTTACTGTTTTTTTTTTGTTACACGTCTCACTGAGTTCGTGTTGCGCAATCCTTTCGGATTTTTCGTACTGTAAACACATGAAGCTTCATGGTCCAGTAATAACGAGGTAACAGTCGGTGCGAGAAGTTAAATCAAAAGCGCCGAAACTTCCAAAGCAGCGCAGTTTTCGTAGTCGTTCCATTGTGACACGGTCTATCGAATTGCATATTTTCCAGTTGTTTCGTCCTTTAAACAATTTCTTTCGTAGGAAATTCTATGTCTTGCGGTTGTCGTGTCTTAAATTTGATTTCTATCGAGACCGGTTCAAGTTGCCGAAACCAAAGGCGGTCGTAAATTCCGGAGTGTCTTACTGCTCGCGCGGGAGTTAAAGCGAAAACAGATACTTTCGAACTGATGTGATTTCAGTGGCCACTACAGTGTTGTTAAATGTTTCACAGCATCAATGCATCGACCGTTCCCCGATATCCCCTTAGAAACTTTGGTGTTTGTTAACACAGCTTTCTCCGTAAAAGAGGGAACCGGTCGTGGCAAGCTTGGGAAATCTTTTGATCCATGAGAAATATTGGCCCGAAATTCCTATTGTGAAATATTAACAAGTAATACCTCTGCGATTTTGTTCTTGTTAGTCAATCTTTACAATCTTTCCATCTATTTAAGTATTTACAAACTTTTTGTTTATATGTATAATCTTTAATATCCTTTTGTTTATATAATCTTTACAACCTTTTCATCTACGTAAACATTTACAATTTTTTCGTTCATATAATCTTTCAATCATTTCATCTATGTAAGCATTTAAAAATCTTATCGTTTATATAATTTTTACTACCTTTTCATTTAAGTAATCATTTACAAGCTACACTCTTCGTTTATAAAATGTTTCTTTCGTCTGTTTCTTTTTCTCATTTCATATTTACTTCATAAATGCACCTGTTCATTGTATGGACCAATTTTTACTATTAGTATTGTGTAGGTCATATTAATACTTAATGTAATTATTTTTCTGTAAGATTTTTTGGAGTCGCTCTAAAATGTCTGAAAACAACGAATACGTTTCAGGAAAATTCTAATTATAAATTTTATCACTGAATTTATTGTTGATATAATTTAGAGTTAAGTTTGTTCATTGTAGCTGTAATATTTAATTTATTTGTACTTTTTAACGTTTCGACACGCATAGACACACTTTTTAAGATATAATTCAACGTTTTCGAGACTGTTGCAAACACCACTATAATTCTGATGCACTCAAATTTACCTGTAGTATCATAAAAAATCGTGATTTCTTCACGACGAATAAATTTGTCATACTCAACTGAAGGGTTTCCCAAAGATTCTCGTTGAAAAAACATACACATTGCAAAACAAAAATCCGTCGTACCACATAGAAAGGTGAAAGATTAACTATTTTTAGCTCATTGAATACGATCACATCAAAAGACCTAGAGGCAATTTGAAGCGGAACAGACTCCTTCTCTCAGATGAAATAAGCCACCTGAAAATCCCTCAACCCAGCAGCTCAGAGCAGCCGAATTCCCTCTTCGATTCCACCAATTCCTCCGTACGCCGGGTCCGCGGAGCCTAAGAATCCATAAAAATCGACATCAATAGAGTCGTCCTTTCGTCAGGAGATCAGTAAACCGTTCTCGCTGGTATCTCGTCAGTCCCAAATCGTTAACATCTAGCAAAACGCCTCGGATCACGTAAACACACGGTCGCTCCGTTTCCACGGTATCCAGGCCAGTAGTCGCATGCGACGACTTTTATGCTAATCTCCCCTCCCCCACCACCGGTGCAATTACAATAGCTTTCGGCCGTTTACAAGAAACGAGAGACGAAAGACGCCGGCTTGAATTGCGTGCCCGCCTACAGCGATGCAAAACCAACCCGACCGACCCCCCCGTCACACCTGCACGATATTTACCTCTGCGTTTCAGAACCCGACCCACCCCGTGCGTCCCCTCGCGGGCTGACTTCGTTCAGCCATTCTTACGTCTTCGTGCCAGTTTCGAACTGGAAATAGAACGCGGTACTGCGGCCGTGTCCGATATAAATCCTCGCAGCTCAAGCGCACCACTTTGCGCCACTCTGAACGCATTGCTGATCAATCCTCGGATCTCCTGTCGATCTCCTCATCCAGATACCCCGAACACCCTCTTGACTTTTTGGCAGATCCGTTGACTCCTTTGCAGACGCGAACCGCTAGCGAGTCGATGGGAAACCGAGAATAAGGAGGTCTGTGTTAATAAGAATAATGTTTATTCTTTAACGGGAGGTGCTGATTTTTATACGATACGAGATAACAGCGAATGCACGAGTAAATGTATTTAATAAGTAGACTGCGGATTTTATGTATATATAGGAAAACTGTATGGATGGAATGCAATAGAAAAGAATAGAGTATAATAGGATGGAATAGAGAACGAATTAAAAGGATCTAAAAATATTGATATGTGAATTACAATTTATTAAAATTGTTTAAGAGAGATACAAGGGTGTACTATTTATTTTGCATAAAAATCTGCAGTCTAATAATAACAATCATAAGAATGATAGTGGTGGGAGTGATAGTAATGACAGTATGACAAGGATGAAGGATGATTGTGTACGATAGTGATAGCAGAGAGTTTGTGAAACAACGCAATCTAAAAGTATGCTGTATGGAGTATCTTATGAATGATACTTGGTAACATGAACTGACCGTTTCATTGATTGCAACACAGTTATAGTGTTCAATAATACGTTTTATTTTAGCTTTGACGAATATTTTTTCTCGAATTTCGAATCTTTAACGTGTTTCCTGGTTTTTCCTATAGACCTGCTTTTGATCATTGGCATGTATCCTGAAGCGATGTATAGCGTCTGTTGAATCATACTATGGTATTCATTGATTTTTTAAAAAAATGTAACATTGAGTCTGATTCGAGGTGTCTATCTAATGGTATAATTAATCTGCAAAATGGTACTCAAATCGATTTACATAAAGTTTGATAAAAGGAGAACGAAATTTCAATCTGTATCTCTGCGTCTATGTTAGCTGCATCAATCTGCAAAATTACATCTGCCTGCCATTATCCTAGCCTCTGCTACGAGCAATTTAGTAGAGTTATGATCTACTTCGTATGCGATTTGGTAACAGTTCTCTGGGAAGTACAGACGAGATAACAGACAAGATAACTGACAAGGCAGTAAACGAGATAACAGACGAGACAGTAGACAAGACAGCAGACGAGACAACAGACAAGACAACAGACGAGACAACAGACGGTGCAATAAATGATACAATAAACGATGCAACAGATAATGAAACCGACGATGCAAAAGAAAATGTTACGGACGATATAGTAGAAAATGTAATGGACGATGTGCCAGAAAATTTAACAGATGACGTAACTGAAAACATAAGAAACGATATAGCAGACAATTTAACAGACAATGTAGCAGACAATATGAACACAGGTTGAACATTTCTTGTAAAATTACAAAGATCCGCGTCAAAGGCGTTTAAACCGCTTCGCCACGCTGTTTCTACTTAGAAAAAAAGGGAAATCGAAGCTCGCAGATCACCATTTTGAAAGAATTCAAAGAGAGCTCATCGCAAACGGAAGAGCAACAATTTCCTTTATGTATCGCAACCTCCGCACTCTAGGATTAAAAGCATTATGTGAATTGAAACTGTTCGGTCGCCATCCCTCGATGCTTTGAATACAGTTCCTTATATGGATAGAACTCTCTAGTTGTTCGCTGCAGTTGATATGGATTGTCTTCTTAATAATTATCATAAATATTGTTTCTAAAAACTGTTGCTGTATTTCTTCTACAAAATCGCATTATATTTTATAAGATAACAAAACTGATTTCCCTGTCTTCACGATCTTTTAATTAAATAATTCACGATAATTTAAATACAAGCAATATAATTCGAACGACGTTCGTATCACGCGAATGAAACGCAAAGCCATAAAAATAATATAAAAATTTAGTACAAACAAATAGATATTTTTTCTACTACGGTCTCTCATTTCGATCAGACACTAAACAGTTAAAAGTTTAAACCTTCGCATGTGACGGAAATTAATATCGTGCTTTATACTGTCGCATAGTGCTCTCGCGGAGGGATAGACGCGACTAATTATAATTTCGCACATCGCCCCGCGATTAAATGCCCGATGAATTACGAGGCCACTGCGGACGAATCGGACTGCAGCGATATCCGAGGGTAGGAGATGGCCCGTAAGTCTTTTTTGGTCGTCGAAAACAAGGACACGGTGGATCGCTTAGTACAGAAAGCGCAGCTTCAGCAACGCGCCGCGATTTGATCTGTTCCGCACATTTTTCTCCCATTTTTGTTGCCCCGACGAACAATCCCCCAGATTCGTCAGGAAATGGGGTTGTTTCCTCGATTTAGCCGGCCAAAAGCCGATGTTTTCCAACTTGTAGGTGAAAATGATTGATTACTCGAACGCGAGCAGTCGTGAGATTATAAATCGCACGTCTTTTTTATCAGTTTTGTTACTCCCATGCAGAATTGCGGCGCTTTCGTGTTAGCAGAGTTTTTGATCAGATAATATTTTGAAAAATACGAATATTTCAAATAAGTGTTATGGATAAGTAGGAAGCAGAACTGTGTCTGTACCTGTTAAAAACTGAATTGCATGTGCATTGATCTCTACATAGCAAAAATTATTTAAATGAAGCGACTTTTCCATTTGTTTTCAAATTGAAATCCTACTAGAAAAAATAACAATTGACTTATTAAATAAATGAGCCGAAGCTGTGGCTTATTAAACACGAGAAAACCAAAGAACAAAATTGTCTTTAATTGTTTTTGATGGTATTCAATAGGTTTTCATAGTTTCTAATACTTTTTAATACCTTTTAATACCTGCTGATACCTTCTGACACCTTTTAATACCTGCTGATACCTTCTGATACTTTTTAATACTTTTTAATACCTTTTAATACTTTTGAATAGCTTCTCGCAAGTTTCCATAGTCCTCAAATCTTTTTCCATTGTTTTTAGGCGCTGTTAATTGTTTTTTTTTGTGGTATCCAATTGTTTCCACTACTGTAAAATGTCGCAAATAAATAATTAGGCCTGTTCCAAATCCAGTAAACGTGAAAAACAATTTTGGCCAGCTATATCTAGGAGATATGGCATTATCACGAAGTCCGAACCTCGAGCTTAAACCGTAGCGCAGGCTTCGAGCCAAGAACTCGTAGTTGCCGGTGTGTGTTGCACTTTCTCGAGGACCGCTGTACCGAAAATATGCATTATGCTGCTAGACGCGATGCTTAACAACCGTGTTGCAGTATCTGGACGCTGCGTCGGATCGCCTCTATAAATCGTGGCTGCATTTAGGGCTCGCTCAGGGTCGTTTCTTGCAGCTTGCAGATCCTGGATGTCCCGAAAAATTTTGTCCTTGATTCATTGCGGATTCTGGATAGCTTGAAAATTTTGTTTTTCATTCATTGTACGTGGAGCCTGGATGACTCTGAAGTGTTGTTCTTGTTCATTATAAATCCTGGATGATCATCAAAATTTTTCTCTTTATTAATTTTATGGAATAGGAATTTTGTTATTTTGCATCCTCTCCAGGTGATTGGGATGTTCATTACTTTATTATTATATTTTGAAAATATATCAGACAGTTATTTGAATGATCCAGTGTTCCAAAAACAACAAGACACGTCTGTTTTTCTAAATAATCGTCTAACTAATTTCCTTAACCAATTACCATCCCTAAATTGAAACGAAGTTTCTTAAATCCTACTGCATCTTATACTTGGTATCTCAAGAAATCAAATTGCGATTGTAGTCTAGTAATTAGTCACCAACAGATTACCAACGTTTACGAGATAAGTAATTTTATAGAATAACAGAATAGCTGCATACGAACAAAAATGAGATCATCCTGCTTCTACTGCAGAAAACATCCTAGACATCAGAATCAATTTATCCCTCGAAATTCTCACGAAATAAGCTACGAATGATTGAATTTCCATAAAAAATCCGCAATCCGGCATACATAATAACTTCCGATACCGTGATCGCTGACACCGTATCGACATCCTATCACTATTGGACCGGCATTGCAACGGTCCTCGATTGCAACACATTAATAAATAATAGCGGGAATCCCTGACCGTAATAATCGATTGCAGAAGCAATCGCAAGACCATCAATTACCATTTGACTCCCTCAGCTTCTCGAGCTTGTCCGGGTCGCCCGTCCTCTCCGATCCGCTGTCCTCTCGTCCCGGATCCCTCGTGCTGAATGGCAATTGACCGACAATCGATCTTCTGGTTCGCAGAGATGCAAGAAGTTCCGGGTCGGCGAGCGTTGCTGCGAGTTCGAGTGTCTGAACGACACGGTCGCGGACTGGACCGCATCGCCGCGTCTGATCATCGCAACCGGGTCCGCACAGGTACACGAGCAGAGTATTGCCGTTTGGCTGATGGGGCTGGTCGCCTTGCTGAAGGTGCTCTAGTTCTTCCGGCTCCGGTACCTGGGACTCGGCCTCTGGGACATTACGGAACGGTACGGAGCAGGGGGTGCGAGCGCGTACAAGAGGGCGTGGGCCGACACGGGGATCTACGGGGGATGAAACATGTCCGTTCAGAGGAGACTTTGTATTGCGGCTTGACAATACTCGAAGAGGAATGCGACGCAGCCACATCAGCTTCTTCTCGGGGGAGGACGCTCGATCTTCGCTCTAGATCGTAGACTCTAGATCTTGTTACTGGCGCGGCTGGCAGAATTTTTTTAGTTGACTCGAGTCAGACTGCGGATTTTCATGCGATGTAAATGTTGTTTCCTTCTCGAATAATTTTCGTTAATTAAAAGTGGTGCATTTTCCAATTTTTCGAATCTTTCTGTTGGTTCAAAATGAAGATAAAATCCGCAGTGGAGTAATAAGAGCTTGAACAGTCACGGGAGTTGTTATCGTTGCTGTCGTGTGCAGATTGTGGATCTTTGCAGTTCGTCATTTGTTCCATGACGATTTTTTATTAAAATGTATAAAATCGTGACGTTTGCAAGATTTCGATTGTCATGTGCTTGGACAAAGAGTTTCATTGAGAGGTTTCTTATCGAACGAGTTTGTGCAGTTCTAGCGCAGAAATTAAAGTAATATTTGCAATTACGAAAATTGATAACATTTTGTTGTTGTTTCTGCCATGGAAAACATCTCTGTCGATCAAAGAAATTGTAACAGCCTCTTTAGACCTTAAACGATTTAATTTTGCATAAAGATCCACGATCGTTCCTCACAATTTTATTTGAATAAGATCGTCTTCTTTCTTTGTAATCGGTTCTATGTTTTCAGGTGTAATTGAATTATCCTTCCGCAAATTGCCAAAGGTTAGACCTGCATTAGGTGCAAGGTAAAAATTCGATGCAACCGCACTTCTATTATGAAAAGTATGCTTCAAGAGATACATGACAAAGCGTTTAATTCAGGGCAAATTAACCGCAGTAGTTTCGATTTTTAGATAATCGGTACGTTGACGTATTGTTACAGCGCTGAAGGGATTAATCTCCGTTTATAACGACAAGTCGGGCACAGAGAGTCGAGCTACGGCGTCCAATTTATTACAACCGCGCGATACGAACCTCTTCAGGACTGATTCATTGAAAAATAGAAAATCGTATTCCGTTATGAAGAATCTTTTTATTATTCCCGCGTGACCTCGACACAATCGATGATACAGAGACTGAAGCGCAAGCAAAGTATTTCGTTAAAAAAGATATTTGTTTGCTGTTTTTTTTTTTTTTTTCGTCGCGTTCGTTCTCCAATTTTTCGTCAGTCTGTTTAGTGATCTGGATATTTTGCGAGAGGAAAAATTGACGTCCAATAAAATTGATATTCCGATCCCGAGGAAACGACAGCTTAATCACAGAAGATCGGGAATTCTCGGAATATCGAGGTCACCAGATACGGTACACCCGTCCCGATTCGGTCAACCTCTTGCCTTATAAGTTCCACGGCAACTCATCAGAACTACATCATTAATAACTTCCTACGCTGATGAAGTCTATATTCGTTGCAAGAATAATACCTGATTTCAATTTAGAACGTCTGAAACGTTCTAAATAGACGACGGAAGTTTCTATACGTCCACCGAACTTCTCGATCCGTTCGTTAAATTGAACACGAGTTGAAATCCTAGCGAAATTAATTCTACTCGCATTCTGCTAATTACTAAAGTCGTATTAATCGAGGTAATCGTATTGTATCATTAATTATCAATAATGTGTCTACTACGATCGGTTCCTTAATTTACAGTATTGAGTCTCGCTTTAAAATTTTCGCTTGAACGCGACGGGATCAAATTCACGCAGTTCTTTCAGTTCAAATTCACTGGATCAATCGATCCAGTGATTCGATTAAGAATTACTGGAGCCACTATTGAAATTAATTCTCCGAAACCGCGCTAATCAAGTTTTCCACTTAAACCCTAATTATGGAACTTTCGCAGAATTAAAAAGCGCCGGGGAGAATCTCGTCAGAATTCGTTCTACGAAATCACAAATGAACCGGATCGAGTTTCGCGGGATGTATATGAAATTCCGTGGCTCACGATTCTCCTTAAAAACTATCCTTGTCACTTGACACGATTCGCTGAAGCGAGGGGTTAATTAATTCCGGTGTCGATACGCATAATTTGCCCTCGTTCCACATTTCGGCCGCTCTCTGTTCTATTACGAATGAAGCAAAACGGATTAAAGAACAAATCTAAAGAGAATTCTCGCTGGTTCGCGGACACAGTTCGCGATAGATCGCGGCGCCGTAGGATCAAGCGACCTCGATCGCGTCGACGGAGGATCCGACGGCCTCGATCGTAGTTGTCGAGATGTTTCTGTCGCGGCGATGTCGTCTCTCCTCCCCGATGAAAGCTCCCGATAACGAGGTTAGCCTCGCAAACGAGGCTCTTCATAGCCGGCAGCAGACAGGCGACAGGCGTGCACGCGTCGCCCTAGAAGACGTGCGATCAGCCCTTAGAGGGCAGCGGCGGGCAAGCGAGGTTACGTTTCAGAAAGTTTTATTTTTTCATGCGCGTGATAACAATGATGTGATAATGAACGCCGGGCCGCGGGACCGCAGCTTCGGGCTTGCCGATGGGGCTGGGCCGAGTGCTTCCAACGTGCAAGGATCTTCATTGAAATTAACATTAGGATCTACGATCTTCGTTCGATCGTTTCACGGTTAAAGACAACCCTTATTTGTAAACCGTGTCGTAACACACTCGCGAATGTTTATTCGGACATGTGACACGCAGAAATGAAAAGATTCTGAGATCTTTTGGAGCTGTGATTTATAACTAGACTGCGGATGCGTTTCCGAGAGGAATGAATAAGTGAAATTTCAAGCAGTGAAAATATTAAAAGAATTTAAGAACATTTATGTACTGTTTTCAACCGCGTGAAGTTATTAAAGGAAGAAAGACATTTCTATCGAACTTTTGTTTCTTGCTATCGTTGAAAATCATATATATTTATTCTGTATAAAGATCCGCAGTCTATGTACAACTTGCTAGTTACGATTTTTTATTCAAGCTTCGCTTTGCAATGTTTGTTGTAGTAGTAATTTCTTTAGTGACGCGATCGTTGTCGAAAAAGTTCTACGCCTTTGGATGTAATAAATAGTAAGGGATATATAAGTAAGAACACTATTAAGGGCTACATAGATAAGAAAAATATTAAGGGATACATAGGTAAGAAACGTAATTAGAAACAATGAAAGTATATGACCTATTGTCGAAGAACCGTGCGAGTAAAGTTCCAAAATATGTCTAAAACTTTTTCGACAATCGAACGTTTAAAGCGTCGACTGCTATGTCGATCGTCTACCGTCTCGTCCGATCATTTTCGTTTTCCGACTGTTGATACCTTAGCAGCTCGAAGCAGTTAGGTTACACGATAACAGTCGCCCCGACACGATTTCGGCATAGCTCGTTAACGAGCTTCCAGTTTGGTGAAACTGTTTAGAACAGAATCAAATTGGACGGGACAAATCCTGCGAATCCTTTGCACGTTACGAGCGTAGAGGATATAGGATATCCGATATAGCGTCCGGTCGCTATTCCGTCACGAGACTCGTACGAGCCGGGTGGATCTCGATCGAGATCATCGGGTGGAAAAGTGAAAAGGGCCGAGGCTCGTCGGCTGTCTGGTTCGATGCTTCAACAGTCAGCCTCTTTTCCAAATTAGCTTTGAAATTCATGGCTGAGCGAGCCACCCTTGGCATACCTTTTTCCATGGTTTCGTTCGATGAACCAAACTCCGATGAACCGATCACTATTTTCTGCGATTATTCGAAATTGGTGATGGGCGACGGAGCCGCTTGAGTCGGCTGGAGCACTGACAGACACCCGAGCAGTTTCAATTTCGAGCAACTCGTACATCAAGACTTTGATACCAAGTGATTCAAATGCCAAACAATTGATAGGTCAAGTGACTCGAATATAAAGCAACTCAAGGATCAAGCAGCTCAAACGTTGAGCAACGTAGTTATCGAGCAGTTATCCAAGGACCATGCGATTCAAACGTCAAGCTAATCGAGTATGAATCGATTCAAACATCAGATAGATTGAGTACCAAACAGTTTCTATAATAAACAATTCAAGTGTCAAACAATTCAAGTATAAAGCGACTCAAACACGAAGCCAAGGGAGTATTAATTAGTTCAAAAAACCACGATGTTCAAATCATTAGCGATTCAAACGCTGAACGACTCGACTGCTATGTTGCTCGAAAATTAAACTCCAAGTAAAGCAAGCATCAAGCGGCTTCTACACCCGATCATCAAACGGTTTAAATTCTAAACGATTCGACCATCCAACGCAGCTTGGGCAACAAGCTGAAACGTTAATGATTAACTCGACGACCTATCACTTTTTGGGGTCCTGAAGCGGAATTCCGCGGCCCTCGCGAAGCAAACGAAATGCGTGAGACTGTTGAGACGAATTGCGGCGACGCCAGGCGATTAGATCCGCGACGCCGGGAATTAGGTGACTCTTTCGTGACGCCGGGAATAAAAGGTAAACGCGCCGCATCGCAGAGCGACAAGATAATCCTCGCCGAGCGGATGAAAAACGCTTTAATCTTCGACGTGTCCGCGGAACGTTGTCCGACGGCGCTCGAACATTTTTTGTAATGTTGGCACGCGACGATGTCAATCGCACGGCAGCGTTCGCACCGATGTTCTACACGGCACGTTCCACCATTAAAGTTCTCTGCTGGTTTTGTTCACCTTGTTTTTCCCATACCTTGCGATTCGGTACTCCTTTTGTTCACGGTTTAAGCAACGTTCGTTTTCATATGCGACTTTTCGTTTCGAGTTTCTATCGGTAGAGCAGTTAGTGTGGAGATATTTTGCGTACAGCGTATGCGGCTACTGTCCACGGATTCGGTCGATTTGTCATGAGATTATCTCGTGTTGATCCTGGGAGGACTAAGTCTCGAGCCGTGCATTGATAACTAGAACTACCAAACCAGTCAATACGACTCGTTTCTTACTTTTTCTTTTGCAGTTCTTGATATTATAAATCCTGATGTAGGAACACCTCTTAATATATTACATTATACTAGTTATTATAATTAATTGATAAGTATATGTACATATATGTACATATACGAAATTTAAATAAATCCAATTTTGGTATTGTTATAAAATAATAAACATTAATCGCGTTTAAAGCTCGGTAGTTCTGACATTAATCACGTGATATTCTTTTTTAAAGTAAACGTTAGAATTTTTCAATTTCAGGAACTTTAAGTACCAAAATTGTAAAAGTACTTCCATGAATTTGTCAGAAACCGAGCGCTAAAAAATACATGTAGACGAATTTTCAAATAATTATGGACTATCACTTGTGTCAGAGGAAGCATAATCGAAATAATCGAGTAGATTGAAGCGTTGCGTCTGACTATTTCAAGTATCCACTACTGACAAGTACTGACAGCGTTGTAATAATTATCATTCTCAAGAAATACAATAAAATATTCTTATAGATAAATTCTATAGATATATTCTACTAAAAAGTTAATATTATTTCTTGCAGATAGAGTCAGAAATAACAATTTACAGAATGCTTGAAATAATTAGATTTCGATCGAGCTTCATCCTCTCAAACGGATGTTAATATTTCTTACATAAATGCTCCTAATTTGTGATATCAGGATTTACCCTGTTAAAGAAGCCTAATTATTCTAATTGAAAAAAATAATATATTGTTAAGTCCTTAAAATAATCAAGGTTTATCTTCTCAAATGGATGTTAATATTTCTTTAAAGAAAATCTGATTATTTCCATTGGGAAATATTTCCATTGGTAAGATATTGCTAAGAATATTACTATAGTTTCTAACTTGTTGGTGAAAATAACGGCTTGCCGAGCTATAATTTCTTGAACAAAACGCCGGGAACAACGGCGTGCCGAGAACGTTACAATAATTTCTTAAAGAAAGCTACGAAGATATGAGTTTGCCGGGAGCATTACTGCAACTTCTCGAACAAAGTATATAAAATAAGAACTCGAAAGAATTAGCCATCCTCGGAGCTCTTCCGTCTGTTAACATCCTCCGAACAAAGTATCTGAAGTAATAAATCTCAGAGCTCGCGGATAATCAAGATCTACTTCAGGCAGAGCGAAACATAATTGTCCATTCATTAAACGAGAGTGTTGGGAAAGTAGAAACAGTCTGTGTACCTTGGAAATAAGTTAGCGAGGCTTAGTCCTTCCGGTTTCGAACCGGAGCCCCAGTCCGCAGGGGTGGCTCTCGATCCCCGAGATCTCCACTCGGCTGGGGAACACGGTTTAAGAAGATCGCGGCGGGGCTTCTTCGAATGCTATCCCACGATTCCCATTCCCGGAACGTTCGATCGCAAACGTTTCGCGATATTCAAGGAACTCGGCTTGCGTCCGGACGCATTATTCCCGGGGCGAGCTCGTCGAAGATGCGCGGAACAGGGATCGCTTAATTAATTCCAATCAATCCATCCATTTGTTCGATGGCCTACGCGTTTCCGATGGCCGAACATATTATTTCTGCGAAACGTGAAAGAGAGACAGATAACGCGGTGATCTGGGGAACAGAAACTTGTTGGGGCGCGAACATATTTTCAAACGATAACAATAAATTTCTCGGACCCATGCACGCGATGCAAGTTTTCTAGGCGATACATGTCTCTTGGGACACCCTCGGGTACCTTCGGCGAACCGGATGTCCGATTCTTTGGATTCCAATTTCAACGATTTCTCCGGAGGGCGCTGCGGACTTTTATGCGTTTCTATTTCATTAGACAGGTCTAATGAAATATGCTATACTAGAGAAATTTAGTAAACTGTATAATTAATGGACTGCGGATTTACGATAATAATGAGTAGGTCAACTGCAAAGTAGCGAAATCATTTAAACAATATGAAAATACTATTGCATTGCCGTCAGTTCACTGATATTATTTTAAAAAAGGAATGAATGTTTATGTAGTTATATATTGCAATTGATGAAGACTATTTTTATTTTACGTAAATATTCGCAGTCTACTAATTAGTTTGATATTATTTATGGCTCGCTGAGAAAGCGTCCAAAGTGTACGAATACATTTTGTTATAATTTTCATCTTCGTAAATTGTTCCCGAAATATTCTGTTCTGCGTAAAAATTCGTAGTGCACTCGTAAAGGAGAAACGCGTTAGTTCTGGATTTCTAGTCACTTGAACTATTTATCTCGTTTAGGTTAATTATTTACCGAACGCGTTCTCCGCCACGGCGTCAGAAGCAATGCTAAGAAAGTATAACTAAATATAGTAATCTAGGAGGGTACAAATTGCTGAAGAAGAATTACTCCAATAGATCTTTATTTATTATTTTCGCGTTCCATTTTCAGAAATTAATTCTGGAAAGAATCGGTCTTGATCCTTGAACTCGATAATTAGAAACTGTTAAATACGTATTGCGAGCCAAGACAACTTTTCACATGAAAGAACGGTACAGTTTGAAATTTTCCACTATAGAATCGTCGGTCTTGTTATTTTAAGAAATGACGAGGGAAAATCCATATTTACGAAACTTCGGGCAATATATTATCGAAAGAGAAAGAGGAGACAGGGGGTGGGAAAGATGGCGGCGGACGCGATCGAAAGCAATAAATCTCAGTCAGATTACACTTACGTGTCCGCTGAAAGAGACTGTCGCCAGGACCTATACGGATTTCTCCCGCAAACTCTGAACTTTAAACATGGTCGCCATTGGAACAAGAAACTTTCACGTTCTCTTGAAGGTCGTTAAATAAATCGAGGCGGCACGATGCTCAATCGTGTGGAATCGCAAGTTCGACCGTTGTAAGATGGTGGGGGTGGGGTCGATTTCGACCCGGCTTGTCAGAATCTTCATCCGACATCTTGATTTTCGACTGAATCGAACCGTGTATTATGCTGATTCAGTTTGGTGGAAGATCGATGCGTATTTTCGAATGCGCAGAGTGTCCCAATTACGTTAGCGGTGACGTGACAGCGCCGAATATTAATTGGAGAACATTCGTTTCTTTCGTTCTAATATCTTAAACTGTAAATAGTCGATCTTATTTTCAAACAAATTGAAATCGTATTTATTCGTTTTATGAGTTGATCAATGAAATTTAACATGTGGCCTAATTTTGTTGAAAGAAAGCGTGTTTTGAGTTCAAGATCATTTCATGAGTTAGTTTTTTCGCCGAGGTAAAATTTTATTTAATACTCCGAATTGTTTATCTATGAAAATTTGGGAAATCATATTTTTTTCTGCCGTTAGAAATAGCATCGATTTTTCTTAAATGGAGGAAAATAATAGGGTCGAGAAATTGTTGTAAAAAGCGGCGAGAGGGTTAATTGACAAGCCGTGCCGCCAATATTCTAACTTGACTCTGTCAGAACCACCGTGAACGAATGACACGTATTTTCTATATGTACAAAGGTGTATATTACATACTTGATTCGTATACTGCATGTACATATTTGTGGGACCCCCGGGGGGGGGGGGGGGGGGGCGACGGTTCCTCCGAGGCACAAGAGAAAATAAAATAAAAAGAGATATTTAGCTACGACGGGGGGGAAACGATTTAAATAGAAAGAAAAAAGTTACCATTAAAACGCTCCATATTTCTGTACTCGAGAACATTTATTATTAAAAAACGATAGTCGGCCGGGCAACGAGAGTAAAATTATCCATTGAGTATAGGCACGTGCTCAATTAAATACCTAGCGTGTAATTAACTAATAAACTCTGTTGAATATATATATATATACATACATAGAGTTTTAAGTACAGGGAGGGTTGCAGCGGACTCAATTTTAAACATATTCCTGCATTACTGTTATCCCGTGCAAACGTCGCGTTGGCAAATCTTTCCTTTAAGCGTGCTGATTCTGTGTTAGTGATAATTGTCGACGGAGGCGATTTTCTTTGCAAAGGAAAATCTCGAAAAGACAATTGGTAATGTTCGTGAAATTCGAAGGTTCGGATCTTCTCGAAGAGAGAAACAATTATTTCTATTAATTGCGAATGTCCGAATGTCTTCAAAATCAAATTTAAACGGGCATCAAAAGTTGATTCTATATTTTTATGTCACAAATATTGTAATATTATAAGGAATCAGTGCAAGAATATCCATTCAGGTACATGTTTTAATAAAAATTGTGCGAAATATCTGTCCCGTTACTTTTCGAAGACAATATTAAAATAATCTACATTCTACCACATCGAACAAATATCGAACAAATTCAATCGAGATAAATAAAAATCGATGGAGTACAACAGCAGTTTCCATCCTACAAATCGATGACTCGAATTATATATCACCACAACGACCGTGTTAATAAATTTCTATGATTTTAAATTATAACTTTCGCACGATGATATACTGTTCAGTCGTTTAAACAATTATGATACTCTCGGTGCAAGGTTTTCCGTACTGATGAAACCGAACGGAACAGGTTCCAAAAGTTCCGTGAAACGCGGCGGATTTAATGAAACGAAACTCGAACTGTCCATGGTGCGTTTTAATTCCAAAAGGCTGGTTCCGACGCGAACGTGATTAGACAGCAAGTAAACGGCTGTCCGAATAGTGATCGCACAATTATCGTGCGGCAAATGGGAGCACCGCTGTATCGTCGCCAGCTATTGTTATATGAAAATACGGCAACAGTAATTATTTCGCGTTATTTACATTTATTTTCCGTCCTCTGCCGCGAGCTCTAATTGCGTGAAAGGGCGCAGGCATGGTCGGTTCAAACCAGCCGAATTAAAACGTCCAATTACTATGGAACCGGGGCAGATGCGAGGTCGCTTTCTGCTTTTTCCTTAGCGAACGAAAGAAAATCGCCTCCTCGATTCTGTAAAACGAACAACGAATTTCCTCGAGGAACCGGCAAATCTTGTAGCCGGACTCTTGTGTAGAACAGTTAAATTCTTCATTACTCCCGTAACGGGGAATCCGAATTGCTCAGCGAATGGAGCGGAACACGTGTTTTGGTAGCGGAGAAAATATCGTGGCAGCATAACTGCGGTATAGAATTCGTTTAATCTATACTCTGACCTCTTTAGAACAGTGTCTAGCAGTTTTATGTATAGTTTCAAAGTTATAGCTAAAACGATAGTCGAGAAACGAAGAAGATTTACTGCTTCAGAAAACGTCTCACCGACCGGAAATATGATCGATCTTTGAACTCGCATAACTTCTCGAGAAGAAATTGTTCGATGCTATACGTTAGCTCGTTTTGAAGGGCGAGGAATATATTTTGAAATCCCTGAAGCAAATGTGCTGAAAAAATATTAATATTCGCTCCGTGAATGAATATTAAGACAATAGTCCAGACACGTGCGTTTTTCTGTTTTAAAAAACGTCTCATCGATCGGTAATACGATCGATCTCTGAAGCATAATTTTTCGAGAAAAAATCGTACGATACCGTACGTTAGCTCGTTTTGAAGGATGACGTCTCTACTTCGATACCATCGATGCAAAGTTTCCGGTAAACTTCTAGTATTCGTCGTATAGAATTAACAAAGAATCCTGGAAAGTGTCAGCTTTTTTCCCGTTTCAGAAAGTACGTTCCGGTGGGGCGAAATTGCACACAGACTCGGTTAGAAAAACGCCCGGAGCCGCCACTAATCCGGGGTAGTATCGTTTCACTAATCCCAACCTTATTGTCCTTGTCGTGCAGTTTGTTCGCCGGCAGATTGCGGCGTCGCGCAATTAGCGAGCGACCGCCGCGAATAAACTCGCGATGTATACAATTTCCAGCGTTTTCCAGGTTTTGCCGCGGGACGGGGGAAAAACGTGTTTTTACGTTCCCGCGGCTCGCAAAGACTTTTCACACTCGCGCACGTCGAGCACTCTTCCGCTCGGTTCGCAGCGATTTGAATTCGTTCAAGCCCGCGCAAAAAGAGCAAGAAAACAAGGCCGTAGCCGACCGTCGGGAGCCGTTTCCCAGCGATATCGTGTCCCGGAGGCTCGTTAACGAGTCGGATAGCCGCGGACTGACTTCGGCAAACGGCACCGCGAAGATTCACCATCGATTGTCAACGTGGCTAATGCCGCATCCCGAAATCGGCGCGCGATCGTCGAACACCGAGCGAACCTGGAGTGAACTCATTTTTCTGGACTCAATCTCGGTTTTCCGACGAGCACAGAGACTATTCGGGCCTGTTCAGAAAATTCTTCCGACATTTTTACCGATTTGTACTTTTGTTTCAAGTGCATGAAATCCGCGGTCTAATAAGAATCGATTTATTCGATTTATTGAACGCTTTCCGTTGTTGCAAATATAGTGAATTTTATTTTGCAAAATTTTATGAAAACGTCAAAATGGCGTAAAATTAAAGTAACGAGGAAAATGCATGTGAAAGAATATTTCTGAAAGGGTTGTAGTTGGTTTATCTCTTTGAAAATATTTGCGCATGCAGTTAAAAAGGGGCACTCTTTAAAGAAATATAAGTTATATCATGGTTAAAGAAATTTTATTTATTTTAAAGAAATATGGACCAGTTTGGAGATAACATCTATATCGTCACTTGAACATCGTGAAACGAAGTATAGTGACTTCGGGAATAATGTAGGGGGAACTGTCACGAATGGCACGCTTTTGTTCAGGAAGAGATAATAAAGAAACTACACGACTTTTTTAATTCTAGTTTGAAACATTCGAAAGATCAGTTTTTTTATATTATAAGAATGCTTAGTGGCAATGTGTTCTACCTACGTTAACCTGTTTTATTTTTAATTTGTTTAACAAGAACATTTCGTTCAATTCGTAAATTGTAACAAGTAAAGTAATGTTGGTATTAATCTTATAATTATAATCGCCTTAAATTATCTAAATCTCTCTTTACATCTTCCTTTCATATCAGATTTTAGAATTTCATGAAAAGAAATAATGCTTTCAATAAAAAAGAAATTGAACAAAATTAATGATCGTGTCATAAAATACTAGTCGTTTAATTTTTAGATCATGTATCCCCGAGTAACGAATGCAAACCCGGGGAAAGATCCTTAAAATTTTATCATCAACAAACTCAGAAGAATGATTGATCTAATCTCAACCGATTGTTACTTAGAATCCGCGACTAAGATTGCATAGATTTTGAAAGAAAAACATGAGTTTATTACAAGTTCCTACGGTTTCGAAGCGTCGCGCACCGTCTCCGGGAACATAAAAAGCAGCTCGCATGATTTCTCACGATCGACAAAAGAATAGACTTCGTTGCAAGTCGATCTGGACCCCTGTTTCCCTCGATATCTTTACAGGTTTCGTTATGGTAGGGATTTTTCTCCACAGAATGCGAAAAAATGAAGGAGAACAGCTATCGGCCGAACGTTCGATCATCACCGAACGAATTACGGCGTTTTTACAGGCGAGATTCCCTTTACACGTTCGTCCCCATTCAATGGAAATTGATCGTAGCAGTCACCGCCGGGAGCGATAAGGTTTTAATAATGCAACTTTACCGGCGACCATTTAATACGATGAACGCCATCGAAACTTTTTAATTAGCGGGGTCGAAGTTTCGAAGTCTTTCTCAAACGACGAGCACTCATCCTAATTTACGCGATACCGAGACCGGCAATTTGTTGCCTTTCAACCTCCCATTTCGCGCTGGAACTTCTCCAATGGATCGATTCTATTCGATTCTATCCGATTTCGAAAATTCACGAGCTAAGGACCAAAAGTTCGCGAATTTATTAACCAGCCGCTTCGAACCCTTTGTTTTGCTTTACGCTTCAATGAAAACAAGTGAATTGTTTATGTTGCAAACAATGAGATCAGTGTTCTAAGTGTGCCCATCGCATCGTTCAATCGATGGAAAATATATTTTGGAATATTATATTGCTTCTTTTAATCTTTAGAAACAACAATTTGTTCATTTGAAGCTAATATGCTGTAACTCGTCCATCGCTTTTAATAAAGTCGACACGACAATATAAATATTTCAATATCTAAAAATTTGAACGTCTGATTATTGGATCATTTAATCATTTCTTTATTCAAACTTATGAGTTGACCATTTCATTACTTGAGTGCTTACATATTTTTTATTTAACCGGATGATTATTTGACCATTTTTGAAATTGCACATATGACCATTTGGTTATTTTGTAATATTAATATAGGTTATTTGACTGTATTTGAATGCGAACATACGATCATTTGTCTATTGTTTAATTTGAACATATGACCATTTGGTTATCTTTTAATTCGAATAAAAGTCACTTGACCATTTCTCAAATTGAAAATGTGACCATTTGATCAATTCTTCAAATTCCACATATGACCATAATTTAGCATTTGACAATTGAATTATTCAAACACTTAAACATTTTACCGTCTGAGACTTGGATCATTTCATAATTCGATGAATTACTCGCCCTTTCGATCGATTAGATTGAACAATCAAACGGACTGGAATAATTGCGTGAGCTTTTTGTCGGCAGCTCATATTTGTCTCGATCGTATGCGACGATCCGGTTACTCGGCGATTAATTAATTAGCCGGAGGAACTCATCCGGAATCGTCATTCCGCAGGCAATGTTCCATGGTTCTTGAATTGCGTGCTGTTCATTCGTGGCTCTCTGCTCGTCGTACAGGGTATTAATTAATCATTCGCGACGGAGGCGTGTCCGAATCCAGTTCGAGCTTAAAATCCAACACATGTTACGCCGCGACAATAGTCATTTGACATTCTTGTCCTCTCGCTTACCATTTCTCGATACCGAGCATCCGTTGGGACGAACTTTCTGCGAGCGTATTAGAATCGAACAAGAAATTCGTGTCATTTTATCGAAGCCATTTTTATGAAAATTAATACGTTCGATCCATGAAATCTTCAGCATAACTTATTAAGAAGAAAGTGAAATATTGGCTGACGAATTATGAGAAGAAATTTAAATTCGACTTCACAAAAACGGCACAAATTTTCTGCTGACACGCTATAGATGGTGTAACGCATCTGTGGGTCTTTCAAAATACTTAACGATCTTCGGGGGACCGAATCACGTTAAATAATCGAATCACGCTGTTCCTTTCTATCCGAGAAGGATACACCAACGTCCAACATAAATCAGTTTGCCGAATTAACGACTAACAGCCGCCCATAACGAGCCAGAGAAGCAACAAGAAACATGGTTGTTAATAACGAGTGAAAAAAATGATTCTCCCAACAGTTTTTGTAAATCACCCGGCGAAATTAATGACCAAACCGTAACGAGCCACGAAAAGTAAAAAGAGATATCGGCGTTAACGAGAAAAAAGCTGATTTTTTTCTCCGACGGTTCTGGTGAATCGCCTGACCAATTAATGCGGCGGAAAACGCGACGGTTGTCGACGAGAAAAATGATTCTATATCCGATAGTTCTTGTCCAGGTTCCTTGGACATCAGTGATATATCCGGGACGTCCTGCGGGATGTCCCGACGCCTTGTTGAAACGACGAATACACGTTAGCAAATTGACGAGGGTTCCCGCGGATACGCGAGATCCAGGTGTACGGTCACGTACACCCGCATTGATTACGTATTTATAAAGGGCCGTCGATTCAACGGATGCTCGTGGTAAATTTAAATTGTAAATAGACGCATTGCAGATTTAAAGTAAAGCCAACGATAAAGGAGTAGGGTGAACGTATACAGAGTGAATCGGCGCGGCGGCGGCAGGTGGCTTATGACAACCGACGTCGACGGACAATCCACGCGAAATCAGAAACGTCGGCCGATTTATTTTTTATTTTGAAAGTATAGTATAGATCCGACGATCGCGTGGACGCGTTACGGCTCGTTTCGAGCTAGCGGCTTCGATGATTGCTAATCGAGGCGATGCTGGCTCGCAGAATCATGCGCTTCTCTATCATTAGATTCGCGATACACATTTATGGTAGCATATGGTCACGGAAATCCTCAAAATGCCGTTTACCAAATTCTATATTTTACGGTTATCGGAGTCGATGCATTTATGTGCAATTCATTCAATAAATTTATCTTCTTTAATATACAGTGCGAATCACAGAATGATTCAAAGAAGTCACAGAACGTGATGACCTTAATTTATTCTGCGGTGGATTGGAAGTTTGTTTTTGCTAAAATAACATCGTTCAAACAGAGCTATTTTATGATTGTGCCAACTTTTTTGGTTCACCTCTTTTTCCGGAGTTAAAAAGGTTAGCTATAGAAAAAAATTTTGATAACACCAAAAAGAAAGAGTTGACAACAAATTTGTCACGATCATATAACAACTCTCCTGAAACGATAATGTTTTAGCTAAAATAATTTCCAATCGCATGACAGAATAAATTAAGCTGATTACATTCTGTGGTCCACCCTGTATATTGTAATAAAAATGTTTATCTATGCATGCTTGTTACTTTTACGAAACAATATAAAGCGGGCGCTTTCAGTGCTCCGTGAACCTATTGTTGAAAGCAGAATTTCAGGACAATTTACGAAATTGAAAGAAAGATTATATCATTTTCTTTTGTAAGATCTAAGAAAAGATCGACAATTGCAGCATCTGATTTGCTGGAGCAAGATTTTTATTTTTTTGCGGTACACCGTGCAAAAGTACTGACACGCATAGCAACTAAGAAAATTGCGGAAATCGTTTTCTGAACTGTAACTGAAACAATTACACGATCAAAATGAAATTTTGTTAATTCCACAGCTCAGTTTTAACGCCGAATTTAATGCTGCACTTGGCTCAGCTGTTCAACGCTGAAATTGAGACGATATCCGACCAGTCGGATCCTGTCACAGATACCACGTAAAATTCGAACGAGTGCAGTTAATTCTAAAGCTGTTTTAGCATCGAAGATTTTCACTTCTTCAGATGGTTCAAACTTCTTTATTGAAATTCGAACAACGGTTTTGCGTACGTATCTAAATGCAAAACGATGTTGCGCCGACGTGGTCAGTTTAGCAATGCTTCGAAGAGCATCGTGTGCCACAACTTTATCAATTTTAATTCCATTAATCTCTTGTCTTCTCGGACACTCTATGGGTGTCGGATGTTAGACTTGACTGTCAAAGCTTTTCATGGTTTTGCATTGACTTCGAATCGATGCAGCGGTGCCTCGATCATCCGAATCTGCGACATCCGAATTCTGTATTATCGGTAAACACGTTTCACATGTAAATACATAAAACGATCCAAGGCAATCCACACACACACGGCGCTATTTATTGTTTCGATGCGATGAATACTTAGTCTAGCACTGTTATATTATCCGAACACTCTTATTCCCTCGATCAGTTCAGATAACCGAGGCTCCGCCGTAATATATTTCAATATGAACGCTCGGAACAGAATTGCAGAAAGCCAGATAAATTACCGTTCTATTATCCGAACACCCGTGGTTCCTCAGAGCGAAATTGCAAGACAGGCGACTAGGTAAATTGCCGATCCATTATCCGAACATTCATGGTTTCTCGCAATTAAATTACAAGACAGTGGACTAGATAAATTACAGTAATCCGAGTACTGTGTTTCCGTCATCAATTCGGATAACCGAACGGTAGTGGATCTTTCGATCCGAGAGCTCCTAAAACGAAATTACAGTCAACTGGACAAATGATTCTGTTTTGGTAAAACTTTTAACATTGGCATTCGAAACGCATAAATCTTGGAGCGCATGATTTCGGGTTTCTTATTGGAGGACGATTGCGAGCGTAACCGAGTGTCAAGGTCGTGTCAAGGCTATGTGTATAATAGACGAATGTTATTTTCGCAAGGGCGTCGCGAAGTCTGGTAGAGATTTGGCGACGCGAACGAAGGCGAGATGCAAAGAAATATAATTTCTGGCAGTTCGGTCGGAAGCTTGGCGCCGTCTCGGCGTTCTCGAGCAAGCTCGTCGAAGCATGCGCTAATACGAGAGGATGGTTCCCGTCCCTATTTTACTCCCGTTAAGGACAGGGTACCGTCGCCAAGCTGGCGACGGTCCATCCTTGAGAAACTTTTGCCTCTTTGACTCTCCGTCGAGAACAACACTGTATATTTAATCGACATTAATCGACCAATTTCTCTAAGCTTATACTTCGATCTAACGTTTACATGTGAACGGGAAGAAAACACTTTATTCGTCTATTTGAATGTAAATATTTAGATGATAGATTTAATATTGCTACCGAGAAGAGAAGCGTAACTACCTTTGATTGCGATTACTCACGTCGTTTTATCATCGAGGGGCCTTTCATGTACGAGTAATCATTCTGTAACGACTACAGATATTATAATTAATTTATTCGATCGATATATTAAAGATATTTCAAATCGTATCGCCGACTGTTCCTTTATTCTGTCCCTCATCGTGCGCAGTCAGCTCCGATTTCGATTGTTCACAACGAATTTTCAACGTTTCCTTTTGTTTTGAGTACAACGATATATTTTGATGTAGAACGATTCCGCGGACTCTTCCGAATACAACGATGTATTTTTGGTTACATTATGATCATAGGTAAGTAGACTCTAATTTTTCATTATCATCGTTGCGTAAATGTGGTTTATTTGATATTACAGATATACTAAATGTAGAAAATGCTTGGGTACAACATAGTTATTTTAGGGTGTATTTAATGTTCTGGTACGAACGTTTCAGTCCTTTTTCCAAACAGTATCGTATAACTCAGTTCGTCTCTGAGAGAACGTCGGAATTTGAGCTCTCACTTCATTTACGATGTTCAGATCTGAAAAAGCATACACAATGTTAAATAATTGCCAGGGTTTTTGAGCTCTTTTGAATCCAGGAAAATGAGTTGACAATGCAAATGAGTTAAATTTCGGCGCTGCTCTTCGATCCGTGGATTCGTCTCCATAGTCTTTCATCGGTTCGCAGAAATTTATCGGGTAAACAGTAATCGCACGACAAGCCAATAAATTAGCGAACGGGGTCTGGAGCGTCTACAGTGGCAATTACCTATATCGGCGACAACCATGTCCTCGGCGGCGTCCAGCTCGTGAAGAATTTCTCCCCAAGGATTGGTCAGCTGGGTATGGCCCCATGCAACATAGCCAGGGGGAGAACCGCGGGCCGGCGATACGCAAGCGACGTATAATTGATTGTCATTCGCCCTGGCACGCTGCAGCAACGACCAGTGCAGTGGACCGGTGGTCATATTGAATGCCGCCGGATATATCAGCATCTGGCAACCTGGTGCACAGAGGAAACTGGGAAATATGAAGACACCGGACAGCACGATCTCTACCTTCCTCTTCCTCTCTTTCTTTCTCTAGGAACGTGTTCCTCAATTTACTTCCGCCCCTGCGTCGCGAGCCCTGATATCAAGGCAATCACGCCCCCATACTTTACCTTGTACTCTACCTTCTAAGCTTGACTCGACGTGAGATTACTTCTGTACTCTCTATCTTTACTTTTTTTCCTTGGACCGTCTCAGGATATTTTATCGGCAAAGTGAGCCACAATCTCCCCGAGTTTTTCCTAAGTTCGGTTCAAGCAGTTTACCAAGAGAAGCAATTAATTTATGACTCCGGAAAGTCGACTGCAAATATTCGGTTTTTGATGTATCGTCGATATTTGAACTGTTATCGTTTCGTGAAACAGAGTCATGTTGCAGTCAACCTCAACACATATGTAACTCGAAGATTTTAGTTACACATTGGTCATTTCTTTGTGTGTAACATGTTTTTTGTTGTGTAGTATGATAGGTGGGAAGAATTGGACAACCTGTTATTTTTTGAAGATGTTACGGATGGAAACACTGGAAAATAGTTTTCAACATTGACCCTAATATGAATTTAATGATTCAACTCTCTCCTTTGCAACAATTGTTTAAATTTTGATGTATGATTTTCTTTAGTTATTTTATTGAGCTACGAATAGAAGGTGTTATAGTAATATTAAGAACACAAGGATTCTATTTCTTTAACGTGATTTTAAATTTTCTTTGCAACACTTAAATAACACTATCATAAAGTGTAATCATCCAGTTTTAATTTAAGCCTAGATAAGATAACAAATCTCAACGGGAACACATTATAAAATTTATTCTAAAATATCTTCCGGAGATTTTTTCTCTACACATGCCATCGGGATTTCTGGATTTTTCGACAAGATCTTGAACTATTAGACACGCCTAAAGAGGTGGAAAGTACGATTTTTCAGCTTTCAGTAGAGCCCTCAAATGTTAACAAAATAATGGAATAGTTGCGCTCCTTGTGACGAAGTCTCGAAGCTCCATTCGGGGTCCGTACAGCGCCAATTAGTAAATGGCAAAGGCTCAAACTACTGGCCAAACAATAGTACCTTCTGTTGTAAAATCTGGATGCTTTGTTTTAGCTAGTGGATTCAGCGTTTTATCATCCTCTAGTTGGCGCTGTACGGACCCAGAACGGAGCTTCGATACTTCGCCACAAGATACACCACGATCGTTGGTATGCAAATTGCAGAAGTGTCGTAAAACAATATTTATAGTAAACTTATGACATAAAGAAGTAAGCTAAGTACATACATAGAACTGTTCACAACAATCTTCTGCATCAATATCGTGCAAGAAAATCAAAGGTCAACGATACAAAATATAAACGATTAATGAAATAATTAATCAAACTTCAGAAAGCAATTAATTATATTTAAATAAATATGCTGACCTTTATTTCTGTAGAGACGTGCCATTTCCTCGAACCTGATGTCATAGCAAATGCCAATGCCTATTTTACAGCCCTTCGCCTCGAATGTTGTCAAAGAGTTTCCGGGACTGAGAGAATCGCTCTCGCGAAAAGTCATTTTTCCAGGAATATCGATGTCGAATAAATGCATCTGTCAATAAAACAGTCGATTTATTTACAGAATATATCTAATTAATATCTAGTTTATAATAACGAAATTTTCCATAATTAAAACGTTACAGCTCCTTTTTAACATGTAAAATTAAAAACGTGTTAGTGGTATTTAAAATAACGGAATGACTAAAATAATTTATTTGAATTTATTTTGATTTGTTCAATTGTTAGAGAAAGTTTTTAGTTTATAAAAATTAACACGATTGTTTGTAATTGTAAAAATTGTTTACCTTCCTATGTTTCCCAATCAAAGTCCCATCGGGAGCCCAAATGGTACAGGTGTTAAATAATTCATCGGATTTTCTTTCAGGTATAGTCCCACCGATAACATAAACACTGTTTTTCTTGGCTGCTTCCGATAATGCAACGCTCGTTTCACCGTCTGGAATGCTCTCCGCGTATTTTGCGAAATGTGCTGCGTTTGAAAATATAAATGAAATTCCGAAATTTAATCTTATTTTCCTTTGATTTTTTCTATTGACAATAATAAATGAGCTATTCAACGCAGAATAGTTTGAAAAATCTGTGTTCAATGCTTTTAATAAACGACACTGTTTTAATCACAACTTTTGCTTCTCATGTTTCTCGTAGATTTTGAATTTGTATTGATTCGAATTGAACTATCAATAGATAAGTCACTAGTCAAAAGTTACAATTAAAGTATAGATTAGATTAGAAATCCGGATCTGGAACTTAGTTAATATCTTCTAAAATTGTGCAATAATTTTATATTGCTGGTAGAGTGCCAAAGAGAAAGGCTATTATTATTTGAATTTATTATTTAAACACGTTAATTAAACCACCCCTCTAGTGGCGCGCGCGGGAGTTGAACCAAAGGGCTGACACCTAGTGTGAGCAATATTTTTAAAATGTTTTCCAAGATAAATTGTTGTAAAAATTGATAATGAAATTTTCATACATGTTCCATACGGTGAATTGAAGCATTCAGGCAATGCAACAATATCGGCCTTTTGTTGTTTTGCGCGTTCGATGAAGGAAACTGCCCTTGCTATGTTTTCTGATTTATTTTCACTGACAGCGAGCTGTACTAGCGCCACACGAAATGCTGAAAACAGTATAATAATTATTTTACATTATGCATGAATTAATTTTGATTATTTCTATTGCAATATTCTAGTAATAAGAAAGCGTACATACTCGACATTGTTCGGACTCCTTGTTTAACGATGTTTGCATATAACATGATATTCCCTTAGGTTATGTACGTTTACTTTATCAGCTGTTACGTAAACCGTTGCCACATATTCAAATATTTGTATCGGTGTCATTGAAATAGGGTTTATACAAAAATGTGTATCGTTTATTAACTTTGAAACGCCAACAGTAGAATACAGGTTTTATGAAAGTATTGTCTTGTGCTTTGCACATTTGCATTTGTTTAAAACGCAGTTTAACATTAAACAGATAAGAAACTTGACAGCCGAATTTGTAAAAATAAGTTTTATTACAAAATGTGTATAAACAAAATTGTACAGTTCGTCACAAAAATGAAACAACGAGAGACCAAGCAAAATATTATCGTTTAGTAGGCGATCGCGACCTTGATCTGCCCTTCTTTTTGTGTTTCCGTTTGTCTGTATAGTCTCGTGACTTCCGGTCTCTAGTTTTCTCCCTTTCTTTATCTTTCTTTTTGTGTTTCTTACTGGATCTTTCCGGTGAACTGTCTTGTTTCTTGTGCTTTTTTGATCTTTTCGATTTCTTTGATTTGTGGGACTCACTGCTATCCGATCTACTCCTTTTTCTTCGTTTTTTACCATAATCTGTGTCGTCACTATCATTTTCCGAATGCCTTTTTCGGCTCTTCGATTTTTTATCATCTGATTTACTACTTTTTTCTTTGTTTTGCCTTTTCTTTCTTTTTTCTTCGGCATAATTTTTATCCTCATCGTCATCGCTACTACCAGAATGCTCAGAAGAACTTAATCGCTTTTTTTTTGCTACTTTATGCTTCTGCTCCGTGAATTCCTTGTCTTTATACTCTTCATACTTCTTTGCATCTGAAATTAACACCATAAAATACTAAAGGCTAAAATCTCTTATATTTATACCAGTTCTAAAGCAATGAGAAGGGATTTTTAAAAGTAATATTTTAAAATAGGTTTTCAACGCATTTGTATGAAATGTATAACATTTTCTAAGTTTATACAACGTTAATTCGTCAATTTAAAAAATTTTGTTACATCTTAAAAGTCCCTTAATGGATCCCAAATATTGATACTAACTTAAAACTTTCGCATTCTTCGAATACTCCGATTTGGTTACTGGTTGCACCATAAACTCGTTCACGGATATGATATTTCCCCCAAGAGCCAGTTTTATTATAAGCCTTCCAGCATCATCGTCAAATCCTTCTATCTGACCGTAATTATTGCTTTGCTTGCCGGCAATAATTTTTACGAATGTGCCCTTTTCAATTTTCAGTTCTTCTTCCTGTTTCTTAGTGTCTACACTTTTCTTCTGCAATGCTACCTTATCGGCACCCAATCCCATACCTTTGGGTCGCAATTCTGGTATCGCAGCAGAAACCAATCTGTAACGAGAATATTCCATTCAAAAATATAAACTTCTGCATCCTGACACAGTTTTGAACACAGTATGTACAAAACATACAGTGTCCATTT
Source organism: Augochlora pura (assembly GCF_028453695.1). Taxonomy (NCBI): domain Eukaryota; kingdom Metazoa; phylum Arthropoda; class Insecta; order Hymenoptera; family Halictidae; genus Augochlora; species Augochlora pura. The sequence goes on along the minus strand of NC_135773.1, from coordinate 18,100,475 downwards.
AAATTAAGACTCGTACTTTTCATTTTTACCGATTCCTTTACCAGGCTGCCATCCCATTCCCCTTAACATTGCCAGTCCGAAAGCATCCACAGGAATTTTTTCATAGTCCTCTAATGTTGACTAACAGAAGTAATATTTATCAATTAATATCTTAATAAAGTACAAATAACAAAAGGAGCATAGTTATGCAATAATACCTGTTGTTGGCCTCTGAGAGACTGCTCATCCACTATCGGCAAAGTCAGTGCCTGAGTCTGAGTCTCTTCTTTCTCATTAGATTTTAGATCTGCAATGATCTCTTTAGCAGCTTGTTCCTCCAATGTAGAGACTTTCTTTTCGTCCTCATCTAAGGGTTCCTCTTTTATCTTTACAATATCTTTTGGCATTGCATTGCCATTAGTCAGCTCCGACACGTCTTCCTCTTTGATTTTGACTACTTCTTCCTTTGTTACTTTGGGCTCGAAAATATCTGCATCGATTTTATTAAGAATTCTATCATGCCAGGTTTTCGAACCCAATAATGGTATGACCAAAGGTTCATCTTTTTTCTCTTCTTCACTATAATGAAAAATTCTTTGTATAATTTCTCAGTAGAGAATCTAATTTTAGGTTAGTTTCAGAGGTTATGTTAGTGTCAGAAATAAAAAAAAAGTATGGCTTACCCTATTACTTTAATAGCTTTTTCGTCTAAACATTCTATGTAATCGACTTTCTTTGTTTCTTGAGGAACATTTGTTTTTAAAACGGGCTTTTTAATTGATTTCGCGAACCCGAAAGAGATCTTCTTCCCTTCTTCTGCCATTATACCGTCTCGACGACACGGATTTATAGATCAATAACGTTCACAGCATTAACTGATAATAGCTTGAGTTATTTACAATAATTCAGCACTACGTTCCATTCAATCAATTAATAAATTACTGCAATATTTTTTAACCGCTACATACGTCTCTAAACGTTTACGAAAACACACAGCTGAAAGACCACGAACTTTTCAATACTAAGTTGACGTACTTTATCGAAATGTATGACAATCATCATTTTACATTTTCATGGATGCAAATGGATGATATTTTTGTTGGATTCGAAAATTGATTGGCTACGAATCTTAAGGTGATTCACAATGGAATTTTAATTAGAAATATTTGTTCTTTTAAATTGTTTTCATTAGGAAAAACAGACTTTTATAGTTGAATAGTTTCAATAAATATAAAAACATAATTACAGAAACATTTTGTAGACAAGAGATTATATTTTTAAAGTAATTAGATTATATGGATCCTATACTTGACACTTTTCGTGCTCTCTGAGCAGGGTCACTTTCTGCGTATTCGATAGATTGGCGCGCCATCTAAGGCACGCGTCGTGAAATTATATTCGTAAAGTTAGTAATATTGAGAATACTACTTATAAAAGAAGAGCGGGCGACTCAGATTTTGATGTGACGTTAGCTCGGGAAGCTGCAGCAACAGCAAAGGAAGGTAGCAGAAGAAAAAAAGTAGCAACAAGAAGTACAGATGTGGGGGAGAACAAATTTAGAAAAATGAACAGACATGACCATAAGTACGACCACTGATAATCACTTGAATGACCACTGATAGAAACTTATATTAATATTGCTTCATATAAGTAATATAAAACCAACCAGATGTTATTCGGTTTTTAGGCAACGGGAGCTTCTATTTCTCGTCACCAGGAGCGCCACTATCGCCCACAGAAACAGCGCCATCGCTCCCGTTAGATCGAACATTACTCGGCAGCCAGTGATCAATTATTTGTTTTTTAAAGTAATTAATTCAAATGTTGCAACTCGACGCTAACTAAATATCAAAGGTAACGTGATTGGAAGCGCGATGGTTGAATCTCTGACGAAGCTCCGTCGTTATTACAGGATATAGGTAAGTTTAAAGTATTGCTTCGTTACCCTTTGGCGGTATTCATATATCGCATTCTTTTGCGTTGAGAATGTAGAAGACAACGTGAGAAATTATTATGATTTTTTGTTATGATGAGTAAGTTTTTTTATGATGAGTGTTATTAGATTTGTTATGTTAGAAGATGCTCAAGGACAACTTTCAGAGAATAGCAACACTGTATAAAGAATAGCCTTACATAGAAGGGCTTGAAAATTGTGATACAGTCTTGGCCCGATCACGTGTCACTCACCTGCAGTTGTTTATATTTTGTGTTAGTTCTCGTTGAACGAAGTATAATCTCTCACTCTGTCATTGCACCAATTCGTAATTCTTCGATATCCATTCTATCATAAAAAGTCCTGAAATCGCACTGGACCTGAAAACACTGTACACACTTTGTACTCTCTCCATTCATTTGAGGCATCATTGGTCGAGATATGGATCTCAAATTCGTAGGTCTATGATATAGGCATGTTAGCAAGAAGCGATTATTCTATATATTTAATTTCTACTATGAACACAGATTTTTATCATAGACGAAATCTAATGTACCTCTAACACCCCATGTATTATCACAGATGAAGTATACCTCATCGATGTTACAACCATACTGCAATTTGAGTTATTGCGGAAGAGCAGTCAACAGTAACACCCTACGTTACCATAGGCATAGTCGATTCATATAGTCCAATCTTTTAGGAAACAGTTTCAGAATATCTCGTCAGATTGCATTACAATGTAGAACGGTAACTACTGCTTCGTAAAATAGTAACATGTTATAAGTTTTTGTAGAATAAATACGTTTCGATCACTTAAAACAAATACATCAAAGAAATCGTTTCATTTATTTATATCTACTAAATCTTGGGACCAATTATCTTTTATTTTTAATTCTTTATATATCACGACTACTGTCAAATTGTTATGTATCCACACCTTTAAATGTAACTTACGTAAATCCGATTACAGAAATTCGTTAAAGCTTAATAAGTAGAGCGAACGGAAATATATCGCAGATTGTCCCACATATAGGGAAGAGGATGTATGACACAAGGGTTCGAGAAATCTATGGTAATCATTTTCATTCAACTTACGACCACGCTAACGCGTTGTCATATGTACTCTGTTATTAATACCGGAGAGAGTGTATAATCTTTCTTTGGGGGTTGATTTACGTGTTTCTCCCTGATTTTTTCCCCGTTATTACATTACATGAACGATTATTGTATGACAGGGGAGAAAATCATCGAGCATACGATAATCGAATTAATCTGTTAATCTAATAATTAAACGCTCGCTAGCGTCGATCGAGGTTTCAATCTTGAATCTCACCATGCGCTGTCACCTGCCCGCCTACGCGTATCCCTACGAACAATTTCGTCGTGGCTGACCAATGCGAATTTGATCTTGCAATTTAATCGTCGCAAGGAAAATTAATTCGTCGATCTTTATTTATAGCAAGCCTGATAACAACTATCCCCTTAAGAAGTTAGTTTCACGGAGTTTGACTCGTCCGACCCCAATGCATCTCGGGTGAACAACTTCTTCAGTATGCCGTATTCTCGCTAAAAATATCCTTCTTGTGTAAAAATAATGTTCGTTATTCGTTAAATACTTATTTCGAAATTAATTAATTAATTAATTAGAATAGAGCCAACCTTATGGGAAAAATGTTGTTTATCAACTTTAGAAAATTAATTTGTTCGTTTCAATTAATACATATAGGAACTATATCCTTAAAATTTGGTGTAGAAGTTTGTAAGAGTTATTAGATAAAACTTTCCACGTGTTTTTCTCGACATAATTTTTTCCTAGCTTACTGACAAAAATAACCCTCAACTATCGAGAGCATGCTTCAATATCTTCACAAAAGCAGTAAAATCAATGATAGTTGGAGTGTATCTTACGTAAACAAAATTTTAATACACGAATTTGTAGTTGTTTCATTACTAAAATGTTTCAAAAATATATAAAATTCTGGATTAATTCATTTTATTTGCTAATTACTGCTTTAGAAACAAAAACTTCAAAAGTTTAATTTAAACAAATAAATAAATTTATTAATCATTCACATATTTACTATTGCTTTAAGTATACGCCATATACTTCTTAAAATTCTATGGTCTGCATTTCTTCGAATGAGGTTTTTTATATAGAAATGTTTTACCGACTGAAAAAATTTCAGTAATTTTGCTAATTTTTACCAAACACCGAAAAATAAGAAAAATATCTTATGATTTATGAAATAGCCAATGCTTCGACATATGGGTTTTTATTTTTAAGTTTTTATCAAACTGTTATGTTAGAAATTTAGAAAAACGAAAGATTTATTGAAGACTTATCATCAAAGCATCAAATATATCAGATAACTATTAGGCTATTTAAACAATTCGTTTAATATTCAAACTAGTTAAGAAGCGCGCACGTTACAAAACAACTTTTGTTGCAATTTAATAAATTAATCATATCAGTTATATCAGAAAATAAGATAAAAAAAGTGTTAATTCACTACTAGCTCTATCCATATGTGTATACGGAGGAAACTCGATTATCAGGTTTAACGATTTATTTGCACAAAGCAATAAAGATGTCATATAGACATATACATTTAGAGTAATCTAAATTTTACTGTATTAAAACTTGGAAAAATAATCTTTACATAACATTGACGATTGTGCATACTTAAGATCGTTTATAATTTTATTCAACTTATTTTTCAGGACAATTAAAAAATGAAACTTATTGAAACATGACATCAAGGTCGATTTTTTCGAAGACCGGAGTAATCCTCCGAAAAAAGGACCGATCTCGCAATTTCTGATTATTCCGCGATAAAAGACTTCGACGATCGTTCAGTAATTAGTGCGAACCTTTAACCTTTCACCGAGCGATGTCAAACGGCGCGATTTTTCGTGGCTTAGTGTCCATTTGCCTGACAATTCCCTTCTATCGAGATTCCGATGAAATACGAGAGCAATCTGGTAAAGGCTACAGGCGGAAGGACAGAAGGCACACACAGAGGCTGGAAGGCGATGAAGCAGCGCGACGAGGGGTAGTTCGGTTACGAGGAGAGGGTGGGGACCGACACAATTAGGAGAGAACATAAATCCCACAGTTTAGCACATTTCCTCGCCGTGGCGGTAGATCGAAGAATACAAATCAATCGGCATAACGGTCGACTGCGCATTTAATTTCCATTTGGCTTCTGAACCACATTGAGAGAGAAAGAGAGGGAGAGGGAGAGATAGATAGCTAGATAGATAGAGAGAGAGAGAGAGAGAGAACAGTAGCCGGAATGGGACGAAAGATATAGGGTAAAACAGAGAGAGGAAACTGACAAATGGAACGCGAGAGGAGAAACCAAGAGAAATTGGGAGAACATGCGAGTGAAAGAGGAGAGACAGAAGCGACAGGAAAAAAAAGATTTGGAACAGGAACTGTCAAAGAGGAGGACAAGGGAAAGACGAAAGTGAGTTAAAAGGAAAGGATGAGGGAGTAATTTGCGAACATTGATGCAAAAGAGATTTGGGACACTGAAAAAGGATGATTGGGTGGAAGAGAGGGTGAAACATGGCACGGACTGCGATACTATTAAATTTGACGTGCAAGAGAGAAATAGGTGAGAATGATGGGAAAAGGGGACAAATAGGATAAGAAGGAGCTGCGAGAAATATTAGGAGAATCTGAGAAGGATTGATTTAATAAGGGTTAGAAAAATAAATCTGCAAAATGTTAGGAAGGTTAGAGCGGGTATTATGAACATCAATTTTTCCACATGATCTTTCACAATTTCTTTAAAACATGGAATATTCTAATGAACTGTCGGTATAAATAGGAGAGTCACCTAAGAATGTAAAACATTTACATTGTGACGGACGATATATAAGTAGATTTAAAAAACGAATTTTTTCATGCAATAGCTACTGTTCAGATGAAGAACATTTTTTCTTGAGGTTATTTTTTCCGATACGCCATGGTACCGATATTATTTTCATTATTGTAACATTAGAAGTAATATGAAAATAAGAACCGTACATACATCATATTGCCTTACATTGTTCCTTAAATAACTGTAAATAGAATTACACAGGAAAAGCAGTGATCATTTATTGAATATTTTTAAATGTAAACATATAGAATAATACAGTGAACTTCAAAATCAATAAATAAATATGTTTCATCACTTTAGTGGTTGCACAATAATTGTTCCCACGAAGCAAACGCTATAGATCTTTGACATTTTGCAAAAATTTCACGAATTATTTTGTTCAATATAATAGCGTAAATGAGGAGGTGACAAATTGACAGCTCGGTGGCTCCTTCCTCCACTCGCCTTTTCTGCTGAACCACTGATGAATGGTTCCCTTCACATTTCCACGGTTCCATCATCGTAGCTTTCCTGTTCTCAAGTTAAGCTTTAGATTTTATACATTATAATCGATGAAAAAAATTTTTATTGCATAAAAATTCGCACTCTACTTATTACTTATTGATTTCTTTATCTGCTTGTAACAAAGAAATAATGATATCATTGCAATACTTAAAATAAACTATTTATTCGTTGCAATGTTTATAAAAAAAAAACTATATATTAATTAATAACATAACATAAATGAATAATTTCTTTATAATTTGGCCAAGCGATCTAAATTGTTTGAGATGTTAGAGAGACAATTTTATTAGATAATAAAACGCTTACCAAAATCGGTTGACAAAATACATTGTTAAAATTTTTGTTCTGGACTAATATCAAAATGTTAAAAAACGTAACCTTCCCAATTATATTCCGTCATTCCTACTACTTAGAATATCCAATTCACTGTCATCTTAAAATAATTTCAATCGTTTCGTCTAATTTTAATCCAAGTGATATCGACAAACAATTGAAAAACTGATTTAACTCTAAATCTATCAGAATGGTGTATCAATCGCTTTTTAATCTCTGAAGTTATTTTACGTTTTGTTACCCATGCTAAACTATGTATTACTTGTAATGAATTAGAAATATATATATATATAAGGTTTATTTAAGAAGTGGTCATGTGTACATGTTCGTAGATTTAGTGTTAAGAAATAAGTATGTCATGAATTCTTATGCGATCTGTTAATCGACAAAATTTTTCGTGAAAATTGTTCAGTTTACGATTTTAATTTATCGTAAGGATAGCAATTGAATAGGAGAAAGGACCAATCGACGTCCATTTTCGATTCTCCGACGTAACAAAGGCAGGAGAATTCAACGTAACGGTTTCCAGTGGTGACCGCGGCTCTGCACGGCACAGGACACATCCGTTCGTATCGCGGAATCCTCGAATCGGAATGTGCTCAATGAATGACACGCGCAAAAAGGATTTTCCGCGTTCTACGATGAATCGGTGATGATTCGATTCGTATTAAGCTCGCGACGGATCGAATTCGTACGCCTCGTTACACGGTCCTATCCCTACACATGGCAAATGAGCACATTCCGATAATCGCGATTTTGGCGCATTGTTTACTAGCACGATGCCGATCGACCTGGTCGTTTTTCGAATGTTATAAAGCTTCGGTAGCCACAACCATCCGCTTATGCTAAGGTTGACGTCGACGTGCAAGATTTCTTGCAAAGGTATTGAAGATTTGTTTGTTCGACGTATTTGTGTTAGAGTAATGGGGATGGTTACTGTGGCCGATTAATTGCCATGTCTTTATCGAATAAGATGTTAAACTATTTTATTTAAAATAAATAAAATAATAAAGAATCATAAATAATGTACATTTACAAAATCCGATTTTAATGTAAGTGAAAATAACACGTCTTCATTGAATGATAGAGACCTGCACAATATGAAACACATGTATGCGCGCGCACGCATACACGCACGGACACAAAATATACCATATTAATGATAATATACTCATAAAATATATAACGCTATCTGCTATTTCAATATCTTTCGAATTTTATTTCGATCATGACATCAGATACAGCGTTCCAAAGATAAATTTATAAAATTCAAAGTAGAATTGAATATTTTACGCACCAATTATAGAATATTAAAAAGCAAATTTTAAAGATAGTTTTGTAGATATTAACTGGTGCACTTGTAGCATTTTTAATCCATATTTAAGCGTTTTTTAATCTATATTTAAATAGAGAACAATTTATAACAATTCGAACTTAGAAAAAGCGCTTTATGATATTGGACTTTTTTATAGGAAAGCTTATACAATTTCTAGGTAGATCATATACATTTTCTAGTATTACTTTTCATTACTATTAGATACCGATTGGAACATATTTTTAGTCGTTAGTCGAAGATTCGAAACGACTTGCAAAACGTCCCTTATAGCGAACAAACTTATGATTAATATAATTGTGTGTATTTCGTGTATATATTTCTTATATTATTAATATGTTACAGTTATACAGTCGTAGTTTTAATTCTATACCACTGCTCGTTATAGTTATAGCTTTAGTTCCAGTTCTAGTCCTACATGCAACATACACCTATGTACGTTATATTATACATATTAATATTATTAGTTGATCGTATTGCGTTGAAAAATGACGGTATATTCAAAATCTTTTTTTGGCCACGAAAAGACACTCTCTAAATCACTGTGCGGCTTTCCTCATAAGTTGACGGATCTCCCTCCACAGGCGGTCTAAGCTAGCACTAATCGCAGTTGCAGCAACCGGCGGCCAGCACACTAACCTGCCACAGCATCGTTTCTTTCACGTCCCTATATCAATTCTTTCCTACCATATACATAGGTACTATCTTGGCAAGATGAGTGGAAAGTGGTGACCAGGGAGAGGGGAAGGAAGGGCCGGTCAAGCGGTAGGTTTGCCGATTCTCGTGTGTACGTCCCGCGAAACCTACGATACATCATTTTCGGCTGGGATGATCTTACGGTAGATTTACCATTTGTACAGTTTATGGGCGTCGGTCTGGGCCATAAACTTGGTTGGCAATGGCGGTAGCACGGGTCGCCGTCGACTAAGTTGGGTAAGCTCGGCCGAAGCCGGGATACTACGATCACAAGGAGGAAGAGAAGGGAAGAACGGGACGGTAGAAGGGAAATCTCGTGGCCAGAGGAACCTTATGCTGGTGGAAGTAGTTGGGGAACATGCAGAGGCAATAATCGCGTCCCCCAGGTCGGTACCGACGGAAGTGCTGCCGAGGTATTGCTCTCTGCTAACCTATGTCATGTCAAGCACCATTACTCAAGCCAGGCATTTGTATGTGTTTCTTGCGCAAAGATTCCTCCGCCTTCTTTGGATGAGGCCCGAGAAGTTGGCTGTTGTATATAACTTGATATACTTGATAGTTGAAAGAGGCAAAGATCCCAAGCTTGCATCAGGTGTATGTGATGAAGGTGGCTTACCTTGGACTATTCAATAAATGAACATCCTTCAGTTTCCCTCTATGAAAAACAAAATTTCGCGTAATAAAAGCCGTACCAACAAAAACTTTAAGTAAGAATACTTAAAAAAAAACTACATCGTAATGTCACTATCTGGATGATTCTTCTTTTAGCAAAGTTACTGAACAATGAATGTTTCCAACTATCACATCGCGATGTCATAAATACAAGTCGCAAACACTTTTGTTCCGAATATAATAACTATAATTTTGCAACGATAGCACATAATAAATCAAATCTGTGCAATAAATGTAGCGTAGAATACATTTTCGAAAATGTTGACTTATATCTTAAAATGTGTAGAAAATGTTACACATACATATATACCAAAATGTTAAAATGGTATGTGAACCAGATTATAAAGTTACTATTGGAGCAGATACCTCTGCTACTTGGTAGTAGATGGATTCCTTTCCCAGAAGCTACCAGACATCGTCCTACCAATACCCCCCCCCCCCCCCTATGTCTAACGCAGAACTCGCTAGAATAACCTTACTGATGAGACCTGTAGCTGGCCTAGGACGAAACGCTCCCTACCTTTTCTCCCTGCATATATGTACCACACTATGAATTAACTTAGCTCTAAATTATCTTGATAATAAATTTTATCAGTAAACAATAACACTTATCGTTTCTCACAATGAGGAAACTGTGACTTGCACAGCTATGATTCTCTCTCCCATTAAGATTTATGCGGTAACCCTATTGTAGACCTATGGGTGTCTTACAGATGTCATTTTGTAAAATTTTTTTCGAACAGATTAAATGTTTATTCATTAGTCGTTTGCAGTATTTTTTACTAAATCTTGTATTTTATTTCTTTTTTAAGCTATAATAACTCTTAAAAAATGATAGTATTATGTTCAGTGATGAAATGAACTTAGTGCTAAAACAGCTCGCATGCAATAGTATCAGTTTTAAGAATTAAATAATCATTTTCAGAAACATACACTTTTAATCAGCCGTTCGTTTCGAAAATGGCCTGAGTCCATTTACTTTTAAAATCCAGATTCTTTTCATATTTCTAAAGGCTATTGCATTCTAGAGATTTTGCTGAAATGAAATTATATGTTATAATGTAGGAATGTAAGTATGAAAATAGCAATGTTTTTAGAAAATGGACTTAGGATGGACAGGTCACCGCAGTAGGTGTAAAAAATCACAACTTACATTTGAAAACAACTTTGTATTAATATTAGCAAAACAGTTCACAATTATTTATATTTGTATACAGTTCGCAGTCTAATCATACACAGGATTATTTCATATTTTTTACTGTACTTCTGCCATTATTCTTAATCCCAGCAAAAAAATTATATTACATTTTCAGTTAATCGAATTCAATATTCAAATTAAGATACCTCCACAACTAATGGTTTTCGGATAATATTGATACATTAAGTAATAATTTGTAATAGAGTCATGATTTCTTAGCAATATTCAAATTAAAATATAGTCATAACGAATGATCTTTCACTATAAATGGCTCGATTCATTATTAATAGATCACCACTGTTTGATTTATATTTATTTATGGAACACTTGATCTATCATCATCTTTATCTGATTACTAATTAATATAATCTGAATGGTATTCACATAATAAAAATATAGTTAAAAATCATAAAAATAACGTATAAGAACAATTTATATTTTCCTTAAGCTGTTCTTTCAGAATTCTGAAACTAATAATGATTAATATCGAACATTTGTACATGTAATAATTCTGTATTTGATAAATAAACCATCTGGTTTAGAATGTTAATAGATAAAGAAATGAATAAAATAAATAGTAGATATTTCCTCTATTAAAGTTCTTTAATTGATTCAGCAATTAATGGATTATAAAGAAAGAGAAAAGAGTTTTTGATGTTATAAATATGAGCTTGAACCAGGAAACAATTGTAGAAAATATTACATAAAGATTATGGACAACGGCTTCGGGTACAAAGTATGATTTCAGCAGAGATGTCGTTGACAAAAATCCTTTGAAACATGGTCAGAACGCTCCGCAGAGCATGAAGCACAGAGAAACGAAATGGGGATCAATGTACACAACGATTGGCCGCGAGAATATAGACTGCAGCTTCTGGCAGCTTATCCTCGTTACACCGTGCCCCGGCTATGTAATACTGTCTTAACTGACCAAAGTCATTGTGATCTTATTTCCGACAGGTTCGATCTAGTTACGTAAACTTCAACTTAGATGGTTCGACGGCCTTCGACGATTTCGATCAGGACATTTTTTGTATGTCTTACTATTTGCTTCTCTCAGGTACTTTTAGTCTATGGCACAATAGTCCTGAGATAGGTTCAGTCTTTTATTGTCCTCGACATCTCGATGCATACTGACAACAAATATTTAATCAATTTTGTATATATTGTATATGACGTGTTATATATTATACATAAACGGAAATACAACAGTTCATCGCAGCCATCTCTTATCTCTTTTCTTATGTAATTATCCTATTGATATAAATAAAACTGTTTAAATTTTGTTTAGATTAGTCAGATTGCAAATACCTCAAAATTTTGTTTTTGTCCATTCTGTTTTTATTCCTGAGTTTTGATTATTATTGGCTAAATTACGAGCTGAATAAGAGACGTAACTAGGTGGAGTGGATGAAGGATGTCCTTTGCTGCTTGCGTCGATTATTTTATTGATCTTCTTGTTTACCAATAGAAGTAGGTTTCGGGAGGTCATGGACAAGTGGGGATGTCTTGTGCCTCGACAGAAATTGTGCCATCTTTTCGGCATTGGGTAGTATATCTTCCGGCAATATAATACAGCAATTCACACTGCGAAAGTAGAAAAAGAATACGTTGCTGAAGAACAAATTCGTGTTTGGAATTGATCATCAAGATTATCTGAGCATTGAAAATTGTTGGGAAAATCTTGCTTAATCTGTATATGGAAATTGCAGACAATATGAAAACATTGAAAAAAAATATTAAAAAATTCTATAAACTTTGTCAAGGAGAATGATTTAGACATCATTCGAATAATTGTTAGTTAAGTGTGCTATTATTTTATCGTACCATATGTTTATAGTGGTATTTTGCATATTTGTATGAAAACGAAACAGTTTTTGTAATAATAAAAAAATAATATCACGAGAAGTTTAAAAGCGTGCTATAATTTCTTCGTTGAGTGTAAGAAAATTCCCCTTGGCTACTGCATTCGGTACAGACAACGTGTTTGAATGTCACAGTATCTCGGACACCGAGCGTAAAAATTGCTCGATGATGTCAAAAAAGCTCAGTAACCGAACGAACTTCTTTCGTCTGGCAGCCCCTGCCTCGCCTAACAAGTCTGCAAGTAATCGTTAGCGTGTCATCATTTACGTCGAGTGTGCACGTGTTTGTGACGCAACGGTGATCACTGTTTCCTCGGGGTCGGATGTTAGCGAGCGAACACGTCCCGTTCACGGCTCGCCGCCGGATTTAACTTCCCGATACCCACACCTGTACTTTACCTGCCGCACGTGTGTGATCAGCTGTACGTAATGGGACAACCCTAACTAAATCCGGCATTGTAAGAAATCCGGCCGGAGTTAATAATAGTGCTCGGCTTTCGCATTTGTGCCGGTCAGCACGCATATTGTGCTGGGACGATCGTAGCTCGTGTGGGATCACGGCGGATTCGGTAGAATCGGTGCCCTCTTACGCTCGCCGAAAGGATACCGCTTCCTTCGCCTTTCACGCCCAACGAGTCAGGATTAAAGGAAGTGATGCGGCCTGGTGGAATCGCCCCCTGGAAAATTGGAAAATTCCTATGCCTGTCTGTGTCTGCTTATTGCGATTGCTTCTCCTACCGTGACGGATAACTACCTGCATGTCTTAAAAAACCTGCACTTAGTCGAACAATAAAGTTTGTTTGTATTAGGTTTCTATTAAACAAGCGTAATTAATAGCTTGCTTTGATGCATGTATGATACAAATGACTAGATAAAATATCAAAGTGTAATTATGTTAAAAATATTAAGAACTTGAAACACATTTTTATTTAATTCTTGTACAGGGTTTACCAAACCTCTTCTATAATGGACCACTTCGCAAACTCGGAAATTTTAACGGAACACTTAGGTTATTTTTTATGCTGGATAATTCCCACTAGTAAAAATTCAAAAAATGTTATTAAAATTAATTATTTAGTAATTATTTGGAAATATGAAACTATAATATAACGTGAACATAAAAATATGAATAAATAAAGTACTTAATAACTCGAATAACAATATATAGCAGATCTTTCAATGAGTTGCAATGTACAAAACCATTCTAAAATGGTATAATACCGCATACACATTAAACCTGTGAAGCCAGCAGGAACAATTGCTTTCAAATTAAATTTTAGTTGTATTTTCTTATTATTGACATTTGGCCATGAGTGTGATTGAAGATTCATATGTTGAAAACTGTCTGCTTCTTGTATAAAATACTGAAAAATGTAAACAAAATTTGCAAAATTGTAAAGATAATAGTTTTATTATAAATCGGCCAGTTTTAGATATTAACTAAACAAATTATTTAATTTTCTGTAAAAAATTATTAAAATCAAAGAAACCAATGGAACTGTGCCAGAAACGTTACAATAAAGTGTTAAAATGAGATTCCACATTCTGAACATGAACTCATATTCAGTTGCCCAATATTTCGAATATTTAATAATTTGAATTCAACGTCTCTAACCCGTGCATAAGAATGAATAGTTGTAGAAAAATCCGCAAAGTAAAGGAATGACGGTAACGATACAAGATCCACGTGATGGAATAATAAAGAGTCGGTTACGTTGTGTGCAACCGGTCGCGGCGTTCTTCTATTCAGTCACCTCGAGGACAGATCAGAGCTCTCCCCTCGATAGAGGCATAGAAGTATTTCACAGCTGATCGTGTTCATCCCATGAATCTCGAGCTGGTCGCGACTCCGTGGACTATTATCAGCCGCAGTCCTTCACCTGCATCCCGTGCATCCCTTTTTCCTGACGGGATGGCAGAAAAAGCCGAGGAGCATCGACACGAAATGGAAGTAAAGGCACGAGTGGGGTTCCTCGTTGGCGTAGAGCGGCAGCATCTGGTGCTACCCTAGCCTCCGCTTCCTCTTTCCTTATTCACTGTTCATCTCTTACCACCGCGCCGTTTTTATCCCTGTCCTGTATCTTTCCGTCTTCCTCCATTCCCTCTGTTCCTTTCGCTCCTCGTTTATCTCTTTCTGTCCCTATTGGCATCCGCGTCCCTCTTTCTCTGCCGCTCACCCTGTCCTCGCTGCCGTTCAGGCCGCTGCCGTTGTCCCGACGTTACTTCCGTGACGATGAGCTTCAATACGCGCCGATAGTCGCGGCGGGAAACCAACGAGCCTACCCAAAGTCGTCCATGGTTTCCACGCATCCAACCCAACCCAAACCAAGCCTAGCTCAACCTGGGACGCGACCGACACGTACACACGCGAGCCTCGGGCACACATCGAAAACCCGTAGACCCTGGTACAGCCGCGACGGCGACCGTGTGTAGGTATAAACACACGTTGCGGGACGCGGCGGGGTTTGCGGGACGGTATGAAAAGGGGGATGCTGGCGAGGGAATGGGCGGGAGGAAGAGAGAAGGGTGGTTGCGCCCGCGCGCAACCATCCGTTCCTTGCTCCTCTGAAATAATAATAGAAGAATGAAAATGAAAGAAAAGGAAAAAGTAATAATCTCGGGGATCTTTTAAAATCCATCGAAGCAGACGAAGCCGCCGGATTGTGTTGTGTGTTAAGGCAATCTCGCCGCCGCTGCCTCCGCGTGCTGCCATGTCCTCCCTCGTAGCCTATCGTTCCTAGTTCTGCCTCTTTTCTGTCTCCGCCATCGTCGACCGTTGTCCTCGGTTTTTCTCTCGTCGCGTCGTCGAACGAACGCACGCCCCTGTGAAAGAAGCCGGGACGTCGTCGTCCTCGTCGTTGTCGTCGTCTTCGTCGTTGTCGTCGCGAGCTGTGGATAGCTCGAGATACGATGCAAGACCCCAATGCTGAAGCAGCTAGAGATATAGCCCACCTGACAATACGTATGTATCGGCCCGTGTGTGCAAGACGACGTTTATCTCTCCGCTAGCTCCTCCTTTTTCTCCCCTATTCATCTACGAGAGTCGGCCTGCTCGTTGCTGCTACTCCTGCGAGGGTAGACCGTTATCGGATTCGCTGATAGCTTCCGGTGTCCCGGACTTCTCGTTACACGCTGCACGTATCTTTGTTCCTGTTAATCGTCGCTTTTACGCGGATCGCTGCATTCCTACCGGGGGATCGTGTTTGTTTACACTGTTGATTATGGTCGCCTGTCGACGGAGGCGCGATGTCATTTCAAAATTTGTCACGGCCAAAGAATTGAGAGTAATGATTACAGGAACCACTAACAAAGACGTTGTAGAACCATTCCGTGAATTCGAAAAGATAACAGTAAAGATGTGAGACGATAGAATTGAGTGAAACAATTTCATTGTATCTTCCTCATAGATCACGAGAGAAGTCCAGAATACTGTTGTCAAGTATTTTGCGTGTTGTGATCGTGGAACACAGGAATTTAAATTAATACAATCTTTAATTAGTTCATTGACGTTCAGTCAATTGTGAAAATAGCTATTTTACCTTCTATCATCGACTAATGACTAAAGTATATCGACTAAAATAATAGGTTTTCATATATTAATATGCTTTGAACAGGCGTGGTCTCTAAGAAAATAATGCAAAGCGCAAATAATCTTTTGTATTCAAATTTACACAAACAATCTATTTTCTAAATATAAAATATTTATAAATCGGTTGATCTGAGCTAGTATTGTGAACTTCGCTAATCACAATCCCAACAAGTCCTAGACGACATAGTGATCTAGTTAATAACATTGAAATTAGTAATTCTCTATCTTATAATTCCTAGTACTAGAAATCATAATAACATTGTGTATTATAACAGAGAGAACAATAAAAACTAATTTTTGTTTTTAATTAAGAGTAATGTTATTGATATCATATATGACCAACGCAACAGTCACTGTGCAGATTTAAAGCAAAATATATATACACCCATGTTGGATATCTTCATTGAGAATAATTAGAAATAATTTCACTAAGAAAGCGAAGTCTAACATGGAATTCTCATAACCTTGAATGATAAATAGAGTAAGAGGGTTGACTGATTTCAAGCCTTCATGTTATTTATTTGTATAATACAGTTTCATATGATTAATATTTATTTGAACAGTGTTGCAGCAGTTGAGAATGTGTAAAAATGGCTGAAAGACTTTATTGTTTCAAAGTCGTTGAGTTTACATTGCATTGGCATTCATGCCAGGAATATGAGATTCTTTTTCATATACAGATCGGTCGTAATAAATATGGACGATTGAGTTTAATTATTTCGTATTTTTAAAGTCGTAAACAATTAAAGTTGCATATCTTGTTTTGTATTACGTATTTGTGTCGCACCGTGTGTGAGACAGCATTATAATTGTCGTACGTAAACGAAGAGTACAATAATAAATAATAATCAATAGCAGTCGATATATTTTTCATATTTTAAAATAACATGGTGGTTTGGAAAAGATGTTATCTTAACAATAATTATCACTATAACAATAATGAAATATTATATAATATTTCATTAGACACTATTGATTGACATTTCACTTCAACGCCGCAACTTCCATTGCATATGCGTACAATCCGTAGATAAACCGCTGATGATTATGAAAAAATACAATTTTTAATCAGAATTGCAAATAAAAATATCTTCAAATTCTTCTAATCTTTTTATTTCATTTATAGTTTATGTTAATATGTCCTTTTAACTTTGATAGGTGAAACAGAAAGCAGTGAAATGAATAAATCAAATTAAGAATGTTTGTGTATTAACTTCATCTTATTAAAATTACTACGGAGAGAAGAAAATTTCAAATGATGCAGAAAATTATTGTTTTACATAAAGATCCACAATCTAGGCATTAGCGTTCTCACATGTCTTCTGAACTATGAAACAATTACCACTAATAGCTAATACTTCTCATTAAGAATCTATAAGCTACTCTCTTTTTATGAGCAGATCGCAGATCCTTATGCAAAAGGAAAACTGTCTGTGTCTCCTACAAAAACAGGAGTCACTTGGAAATGTCATTCTCCAATTAGCAGTTTTAATCGACACATATTTTTTGTAAAACGAATGTAATATTAATTTTTGCATAAAAATTAAATATAACATGTATTGCATATGTTGTATGTGACAAAGAGAGGGTAGGTACTTAAGAAAGAATCTGTCAAATTCCACATCCGCATTTAACGGTTAAATGCTCTCAATCTATCTACTGTTTGAAGCTGCAGATACTCATCTGTGCTATAAATGCATAAAATCCGGTCGACTCATGAGCGACGTTCGATAATCCGGAAAGGAAAAGCGATAACACGGGTGGGTGTGATTCGTATGATCCGTTAATCGAGGATGAAGACCAGTTCCCGATGGTAAGAAGGTGAATCGCTGGGAGGAGAGAGCTGTCAATAACCAAGGTCCGTGTCGCGTAGTCTAACACCGTGAAGTTTGGGGCGTCTTGGTTCGCCGGATGTCTAGCCAGCTCAGCAAATTGGCTCGAACGTAGGTTTCCAGCTCTTTATGGCGGGAGGCTCGCGGATGCCGCGCATTTGACGCATTAACACGGTCGGAACGGCGAAAGGGGACTCGCTGCGGAAAACAGGGACGCCGGGGGAATTTCGGGCGGTTGACAGGAGACAAATATGAGAGAATAAGACAGAGCGGTGGACAAGGAAGGATCGAAGGGCCGAGGACACGGGGTGAGGGGAGGCCGGCGTGGGTCCAGATAGAACGAGACGGAGAGAGAGTGACTGGGTTTCGTTTCGGGCTGAGTCGGGGGAAGGGGGCGGGGGAGGCACAGGATTTCACGGGAGGCTGATCACGAATGGACGCGTCTCCCGCAGCTCTGCCGCTGACAGCCAGGAATTGGAATTGCATCGGCGTCGCTCGATAGCCAACCATCCCGCCAGTCAGCCAGTCAGGCAGCCAAACGGCCTAACATAGCACGCCTACCCTGCTTGGGTGCCTGCTGTTGCTGCTGCTGCTGCTGCTGCTGCTGCCCGTCTATTCCCGCTCATACCTGCCCGTCTGTGCGCTCTGCCTGGCCTGCTTACACGTCCGACCACGCACTGACCGAATCTACTGACGCTTTCTCCTACAATCCTCGAGCGATCCCCGCCTACGGACGCACGCGATCCAGAGATATGTATGTACCAACGTATATACGCTCAAGACGGATAGATGGACCAGGTGCCGAACCAACGTCCCATAAAGGTAGACACACGCTCCAGGCCACCGACGTGCACACAAACGCGCACACGCAAACCCGCACACAGACCACCTGTGCTCGCGATTCGACGATTCGGGCGTTGAGATTATACCGGCCGAAGATGGAAGGAGCTGCCGGGCTACTATGGTAAATTTATCGAGGATGTTTGGATTCGAGGGCGATTCTGTGGCATTTGCGAGTTAATTGGTGGAGGGTATTTTGAGTCCACTAAGGTTAACTATTATTATCTGAGCAAACAGATCTATTTTATTTGTTTACTATATTAGCTCAATGTATATGGGTTGTAATATGCGATTGATATTATGATAATATTTAATGTATTCTTATTTTAGAATAAAATTTGTTTAGAAAATTATTGCAATTACGCCTTGGTAGCAGCATTTTTGATCCGTTGTTAGGCGCAACATCTTTTCTTGCAACTGTTTTGGGTAAGCGAATTGAATTCAGTTTCTATATGATTGCTTTATAATTATAAGATTATATCCTACAAACTATATGTATATATCCTAAATGTTTCGTATCCTACAAAAAGTGATACAGAAGAATCAGATTCAGCAAATAAAAATAAAGGCAGATAATAATAATAATGATGACCGTAGTCAAAACAATGATGAAGTAAAGTATAGGATGTCAAATTAAAACTGGAAGTGTTAAAATAAAATGAATTATGCAAGACGAAAAAATACGAATAAATGTAAACGCGCTTATTGAAAAAATACAGAAATTAATATGAAACTAAGTGTGCAAAATAACGCGATTTTTTGTTAATATGCTTACTATTGATACATTACTATATTCACTTTTATAGCAACCTATAAAATAAGGTTTAGCCATTTTAACGTCATAATTTATCTTATGTTCATTTGCACCAATATTTTAGTCTGCAATAAAATTTATTCCTTCTGGTTTTCATTTACTTATTTATTAATATTCACTCGCGTCAATTAACGGATGCAAATAAGCTTCTAAATTCTTTGAATATAACTATGTATCAATATGTCATATTTTCTACAATATCGAATAAGGTTCATAATTTATCAATCAAGCGTTGTAAGCGAAAAAATTGCATTGTTTTATAAAAGTATCTCCATTTATTTAGATATTGTTAAATTTTTATTATAATATACCCTAACACAAATAACGTTACTCAGTGTATTCTGACGCTTTCAGTGCTATATCTCCATAAGTCAGATATTAATGCAACATGCCATGTCTTGGGTTATAATTCCTTTTTAAATTATTAAATATAGTTAAATAAATATTAAATAATTATATAATTATAATTTCTTTTATAATAATGTAGATTGGCATATGTTTGTCTTTAAAAATTTTCCTCATCGAAGGAAACATTTTTTGTCTCTTGTATACGTCTGCTTATTTGCATTCGTAGATTTCAATAATGTAATGATATGAAATCTTTATCACGAGTCTAACTTATTGTTAAAGCGCAAGGATTTTTCAATTGAAACAGATTCAATTTTTCAATTGAAACAGCTATTTCAATCATGCGCCAACAGGTCAACAGATCCTCTTAGAACCATAATTTAATTCACATATACTCGTCGTATATTTATAATATATGAATCAAACATAACTTTGTTAGTTTTGTTATAAATATTAAGGGGGTGAAATTAACTTCAGCAAAATGGAACAGATCAAAATAACGAGAGGATTTTTTTTTTTAAACTGTTTCTGAGAAACGTATAACGGTTAAAGAAGAATTTGAGACCTCTGTCTGATATAGAAAAATTATAATCCAATAAGCACTGGATGTCTTAAAGATGTTCATTTTACGCTCATTTTAACTCTAAACGTCTTATGCCTTAAAATGGTTGTCTTTGAGTCGTCTTATTTCAGACGTTAAAATAACGTCCAATTTGGGATGATTTTAGGACGTTTTAAAGATGTCCCAGGACAGAAGTCTGATATAAGACGTCTAAAAACATGTCCTGAGGTGAACGTACTTTTAACGCTTGAAACAAGACGTCTTTAAGACACTTGAAATATGTATTTAAGGTGTTTTTTATGTTTCTAGAAGATAAAAAGATGCTCCGCATGTCCTGTACTAGACGTTTTTAAGACATCTTGAAGACATATTTGTGCTATCTGTGAAGAGATGTACGTTATCCCGAAAATTTCGATATTTTCAAATTATGCAAGTTTGTTGAAAACCTTGAAAGAAGTTTTGAGCTATTTTTATAAGTACTGGTCATAATTTCGTTAGATAGGTGTATTCTGATTTATCTATATATAATACTTCAGAACTGCAGTTGATATAAAAAGAAATGGTTAGAATTTCATGGCTCATTATGCTTTTTACGGAAATACTATTATAACGATTGTGGCGACTACCTGTAACTGTTCCTGACTGCATATATACCACCGAACTGTCCTGTGTCTAAGAGACAGGGCCCGTTAAATAACCTTATTGACGAGTCCTCTAAGCGGGCCTAGGACGAACCACGCTCCCTTTCCTTTTCTTCGCTGCCGAACCAAATAAAGTTCCAAGATTTCTTCGTGCGCCACACGATGAAAATTTTTTAAACAAATATATCCATCACTACTGTGATTGAAAACAATTTGAATATCTTTTTGTTACAAGGTGTATACCAGATAGCATCAGACGTCTGTTGAATATATGATATTTTTATTTAAACGAAAAATGTTTTTCGTTTTAACAATCCCCCCTTTACAAGCGTTATAACAATTAAACTTTTACTCTGACCAGTACTTGTACATACGTAGAATCTGTGGTCCGTAGGCACTGTTCTCACCGTGAAGGAACGAACTGTGGCCGATAATAAAAGTAATCCAAAATTTTGTTTATTTTTTTGCACAATTTGGGAAAAGGATGGAATTATCGGGTCGCCGGACTTGTCTTGTAAATAAAGTATTAAAAACGTTCAATTAAGGTATGGAGTCCCTAATCTGTTTCGAAACGAAGTTGGGTCAAATTAAGGCATCGTCACCGGCTACACTAGAACATTATCGTGCGCTTACGCGTTCACCGACCGTGAAGACGGCTCGATTTACCAGCATAGGGCGGGAGGGGGGTTCGGGGGGAGATCGAAAAGGATCATGGCCCGTTTGTCGCCGTTCCCTGGGAGCTCGTTATTTGGGCTATCGAATAGATAGAGGTGTGTGGGCGGCAGTCGTGGCAACCGTACGTTGACACGTACCATGTGCAGATACGTTACAAGCACGTATAACTCGGATTGATGCCGGCGCACGGCAGCTCCGCGAAATATCGGATACCCGGCTGCCTCGCCAGTATTGTCAGACTCGTGTTTTCGAGGGAATTGGATTTTTTTTTATTTAAAGGACGACGCCTGTCCCACAATCCGCGATCGACAGCCGATCCCATTGCGCCGTCCGCTACCATTCACGCGCTGCCTCTACCGAATTTACCGCTTAAAAACAGACGTTATCCCGCGATTACGTTCCCTAAGCATACGAGAGTCCTCGCGCAACAGATCCATGTAACACGCGTTTACGCTTGCCATCGTAAAAACGATTCGTGTCTGCAGTCCATGGTAATTGAACAAAAGTCGTTGAAGGGGTGTTTTTATTTAAAGTCAAAATAGAGCACACGATTGATCATTTTTTAACTGTAGGCGATATGTACCAATTACTGTCAATGTCCCATTGCCACTTCTTTAATTATTTTACTTAATAGTGAAATAACGCATGAAAAATCATAAAGAAAAAATGTGAATATACACTAAATTATCTTTGCATAATAATTTTGAAAAATGAACGCTACGTAGAACTGAATGCATGATTAATTGTATTATACAGGGTATTTATTATATAAGTTTAACTAACACTATTATAATTCTTGTTTTCTTCTTTCAAGTATTGAAAGTAGTCACTATTTTTTGCTTACTAACCCCTATTTTATAGAGGTCTTTTATGAGCCGAAGTCAACAAAGTTGTCCCGATACATTTTATAATAATGAAGATATTTCAATGTGTTTAAAGGATAAAATAAGCATCCTGTATATGTCAGAAATAAATTGAAAAGATTGAATAGCATTCTTTTTTTTAGGTTTCGTTTTGAAGAAATCAGTTTCAATATCCACCAGGATGCAGTATCTGCGACAAGTAGAATCGGTATGTTATAATCAGACGCACCAGCCAATTCGTATTCAATGAAACTTGCTTCTGTGTGCTATATTTTATAAATAATTAATCTTTCCTTTTTATTGTTTATATTGGGTCAGACAAAATATTTTTACACAAACAGTTACACAAAATATTTGCATATAAGAAAATTATGTACAACATACATTTAATCAATGTTTTTAGTTTGATTGTTGTTGAAAATAACATAGGCAAAGACGCAACTTTTGTATTGAAAAATTTTTTGCCCAATTATTTTCTTTCCCAATCTATTTTAGAAGTTGCAGGAGGTGCACAAATTGCATTGACCACTCGGCTGTATGTGTACAATGTATGAAAACCATTGAAATCGATACGATATATACATAAGGTATTCCTTCTGGACACGTTAGTTTTTCTATACCCTTTAATGAATTATATGAAAATTTAAATTAATTATGAGAAATTAGACATTCAGATAACAATATTTATAACCACGAACTACTCTTTTGCAACCTTGAACTTTAAAATAACACTAGAATCATTTTAAACACAAAAAAGGGATTCCAGCCCACTGTGGGACATGTCGCACTTCCTCGTCAAGATCGCGTTCCAGTTGCGTGTGTTTCCACGTCGTCGCGGACCATTGTGTCGTTCGCCGGAGTCAAGAAGATTATTCGGTTCTTCCGGCTACAGTTTGCACGCGGCGGACAACGAGCCAAATCGAACCATCGCCACGGACGATTTAGCGAAGATGTTCAATAACAACTGACAGACGGTGAAACCGAGACACGGCTACGAATATTCTGGAACGTTTTGAATTCGTATCGTCACTTTCGAGTTGTTCCGAGTGAAATGATGCGGAAGGTATGGTAATCATTTTAAAATTGATCCCGCGCCGCGTGTAATTTACCAGCGATTCAATGATCCTGATTGAGTAGAGTCTTACGAGATTTGCTTCTCTTAAATGTTACTATAATTGCGAAGGTGTCATCGGGATGGAAAGTTAGAATGATTATTAGACGGCGGATCTTTATGCAGCATAAAAATTGTCTAAGTATATTGTCTTAAATTTAAGCTAAATTGATATGTATCATTTTGATAATGACTCTGTAGTGGACTCGCAACGTGGAAAGGAAGAAATTTACGGATGCGGAAATTTTAGACTTCTCGAGTGTGTACCGTAGGCGACCGGGTTTCACGGATCGGTTTATCGAAACGTTACAGATTATAGAGGTATTGTCACGATATTTTCGTTCAGATAGAAACTTTATCGTTGCTGTTTCGTCAGTGTTACTTTCTTTCGTTATTGTTTTTATCGTATTGTTGTTATCGTTTTTCCCGTCATTATTATTGTTCTTGTTTTTATCCAGTTATTGTAATTTTATAAATATATATTTTCATTATTTATTATACATAAAATTCGCGCACGTTAGAACACAACATCGGTAGTCAAATGATTATACACTCTCAAACAAAATTTTCACTGACTTATAAGCTATGAAATTTATTAAAATCTGAAACATTACACTTTACTTCTTGTTGATTGTATCCAGTGAACAAATTGTAATTGTGCAAAAAAATTGCTTAAAATCCCACTGTTGACTTATATTATAACTTATTTATCCTATTCTGTTTAAATAAAGTTTCTTTAGTGTAATTTGTGTTTCATTAAATGTAGTAGATTTTTACATTCTCTAAACGACTCAAACGATGTAGAAAAACAGTAACAGCAATAATTTATTAACAATAACAAACAGTACCTACCTACCACTTACAACAACAATAATGACAACTACGGTAACAATAACAACAAGATCAACAACGATAATAACAAACGACATGCATAAGTTTGCAGGGTGACCGTTCTCCTTCGAATGCCTCGACCTTTCCCGTCGGCTCTTCCATCTTTCCAAGCCTTTTTCCTCATTATCTTACCGCTTTCTTTCTCTTGCATAAACTCTCTCCCATTCTGACTTATTCTTGTTCTTTCTCTCTTTTCCTCTCTCTCTTTCTTTCCTCATTTCTTTTCCATTCACTTACGCTCTATCTTTCGGCCACGCAGGACTTCGAGAAATCTAAGCAATGACCCCAGGTCACTTAAAGCTGCCCAAACTCTTTCTAAACATCTGTCTCATTAATTTCGTATTTTATGACGCTCACTCTCGACCATTTTGCCTTCCATACTTGGAAAACCCCTACAGTATATGTTAAGATAGAAATCAGGGAACAGGACATTAATTTATATGCGTAAGGGATGAATTTACGAACAGTCTATGTTTAAATATGTTATATCATGAAGGTAATATATACCATATATTTCGTTAAATTAAAATTGTATGGTTTACGAAGTTTTAGCAATTATTCATTAAATAATTAAATAAATAAACATTTTTTTACTATTGGAATGTCTTAATAATCTATTTAATGATATTTTATTTTAATAATTACATTATTTAATAATAATTTTTATAATTACAGAGTTACAGTAAGTAGAATAATTCAAGTGTGACTTACAATAGAGTATTCTACTGTGAAACCCTACTGAAAAGATCAAATTATATTCACTACTATGAACACCTGACGAGGCAACGAATTCATATCCAATTGTTTGTTTCATTATAATTATGCAAATTCTCATTTCCATACGTCATTTTACAAAACTTCAAATTAACACGTTTACTACCAGCGACAGGTGCAATGATCACAATTTTGTATTTCGCGCAAAAAAACATCGAACTCGTTTTATGCATGTCACTATTTTGAATTATAACACATTTTACACGTTACACCTTTTTCAATGTCATATTTTTCAAGAGAATACAATGTATTTAATACGTTAAATAAAGTTACTATAACTATGTACGCTACTGACGCTGGTAGCGAACGTGTTAAAGAAACGTTTCCTTCGTTGACTAAAAACTTAATGTAAAAAAGGGATAAAAATGCTATTACTCCTTGCATACTCTTGTATTGTAAAAATCTGCATACGACGTAACAGCACAAAATCCTGCAGTCCATTAACAACATCGAGAAATCATTAAATAGGCGTCATGATAAGCCTTAGTGCATCCGATACTAAATTATTGTACAAGCTGGCCGTTTCAGTGCTTTCAGTGTCGAATAAATACTAAATCGCAGTGTCGTCACATTACTCGACTATTCTCTGCCGCACAAAAGATGACACGACCGTGTTCACCGAAACTTTTCAACTGGTCCCACAAACAGCCACTTACACGCTACCCAAATAAGGCAACAGTGTACCCGTGGCTCAAAGGACGGCCCTCAAAGTACAGAATTATGTGAAAAGGTTTGAAAACGTTGCGACTGCCTTCGCTGCGGAGAGAAAACCAGGGGAAAAAAAAGGAGAAGCGGGGAGAGAAAAAAAAAGGAGAAGCGAGGTAAAACCATGACGGATCTAGGATGGGGGTTTGTGAAAACCATTGGCACGTCGACCCCTCGCCGGCCGGCAAATCCTTGCAAATGTTACACGTGTCCCCCGGGCGGCGGCCACAAAGCAATTACTCGGGCCGGTTCTTAAAAATTGCGTTTAACACGGCGAGCAAAGGGCCAAGCGGGACGTCGCGGGAATTGCGGGAGCAACAGTAGTACGCTCGAGCCGAGCGTAAAGAGTAAGGTAAAGGGTTCGCGTGCCCTCTTCCACGATTCCATCCCCCTTTGTCCCCTGTGTTTTCCTTCGGCTTGCTCTTTCTCCGACGGCGGTTAGAGTACCAGGGAAAAGGAGGAGACACAGAGGCAGAGAATTAGAAAAAGAGGGAGAAGGTCGAAGCGGATGTGGAGTACCGAAGACTGTAGGAAAGGCAAAGAAGAGGAAAAAAAGTGGCGCAGACAGCGCGGCAGGAAGTCGGGGCTAAGAAAGGAGAGTGGATAAAGGAACGCGGGGAGTGTGGGAGTGAGGAGGAAGGGGTGACGGTTGAAGAGAGGAGAGAAGAGAAGAGAGTCTCGAGGCGGGGTGGCGACGGGCAGCGGTTGGATTTCATTTCGTCTTGTCTCTTTGATGTCCGTGATGCGTGCTGCTGGCCCGCTTCTGCCTTTTTAACAAACTCATCTCCTCGGCGACCCTTAATCTCCGCCCTTTGGCCCGTTCTATCCACCTTTCTTTCCTTTCCGTGCGACTCTCTAAGAGAACGCGCTCGCGCGCGCGCGCGCGCGCGCGCCCTCCTGCACGTGCACACTCGTACGCTTGTGTGCGCATTAGAGAACGATGTAGAACGCGAACTGCTCTCCAGAGATAGGAGAGTATATGTGCGCGCGAGAGTGCCGGAGAGGACAGGAGAGCACGAGCGCGCGCTGCCCGCCGTCGTCGCTCTGTCCTCGGTCTTTATATAACTGCAAATGCCTGAGCGGAGGCGCGCATTACGCCATTTATGCGGTACCGAGCTCCGGTAAAGATCACTATCTTCCGCATGAATCGGCAACGCAGACGCTATCCTGCTTCCCGGAGATTATTTCCGCGCTAGGCAATACGACATTTTATCGACGGCGGAACGAGATAAAGTTTCTAGCCAATTTCTTCGGCCGATTCCCGAAGGCGGCCGAATCGATCCGAGGGGCGTCTTGGGGCAGCGGGGCCGCCAACCTTTGAATATCTTCACGATTATCGCACTCCGCCCTTCCGCCCCCGACCGAGCGTGTTCGCGACGACGCTCGATGCTCGTAACTTCGCCGGGTTGTTTGCCTTTCGAATTTGCGCACCGCGGTGGGCGAGATCCCCAGAATTCTGCCGTGAAACGGCTTCTGACAAGTTTAAACGTTTCTCAAGATAATGTCTTTCTCAACTCCGAAATATTTCGAACAACTAGCGACGAAATATGTGCTGCATAATTAACCTCCAACCGCAGACATCCAAATTTGTAGCAATTACTCGCTAAAATAGATTCATAAAGTGAATGTAATATCAATTTTTATACATGTATTACACATTGCACATGTTGAAAGTGGAAAAAAGATGGGATGGAACTGAGGTGATAATAACTTGTAGATCTATTTGTGATTAAAGTGATAAGCAACAATATTTACAAAAGTGTGTATCAGATTTCGTGTCCTAGTTGAATAATTAATAAGTCATCATCGAATTTCTTCCCATTTTTAAATTTTTTCGATAAGATAAAAATGATAAAAATTCATAGATTTTTATTGCTCTGATAGTGCGCCTACAATGCGAGTCTACATACTTGTTTTATCATTTGATCTTTTTAAATTGTTGAGGTAACAAAAAGTGATTCAATTAATGAACTAGATAAGAAACTGTTTAATATCTAGACTGTAAACAAATAAAGTTGGAAGAAATGGTGAGAAATATCTACTTGGATGCCTTAGAGTCTGAAATAAAATATGATTTCAACATCAGATTGTATAATGAAGAATTTTCACCTTTTTCGTAAAGTTTTTTAAATACTAGAATATTTTTATACTAGAAGTAAATAAATATACTAAGGATTTATTGAGCAATATTTTAATTTCACTCTTACATATATTGTAAGGAGCGAAACTGATCACATGTCTTTTAAGACGGTATAAATTTTTTAAAACTAAACACAATGCTATTATTTGGAATAAAACACATGTAAAAAATTCTCGATTTCTTTTTATCTGATCTGAGGCAGAATGATTTAAAATGTATTTTTAAAAAATCCATTCTTACCCTGATCTATTACAATTTCTTCATTTCATTAAAATTCGTGAGTAGTATAAGAATGTAATTTGTGTCATATAACTTTGCTTTAGAATTTTAATTTAAGTGAATAAAATTCTTTGCTTTGGATGTGTTAAGGATCGGTGGATCCAATGTTAATGAAGCACGATTAGAACTTAATTCTATTGGCTTAATACATGAATGAATCAACTCTTGAAACTTTATTATCTCCCGAAATGAATGTTTTACTACTGTAAAAAGTTTACGGGAAAGTTTAGATCGCCCAAATGTTTAAATGCACAATAATTTGTGAAACGAAATGTGCTTATGGTAAAGCCACTTTCCGCGGAAGGCCATCTTTTTCGGCTATTTTCAAAACACGACCATTACTGAACTTTATTACTTGGTAACGATCGAGCTCCCTCGAGTAGAACATCGTTTGCGGAAAAGGGTACATCCGCATTGTGCTCGCGAAAATTAAGTGGTCTCTTTTGTGCGGCATCCCCTTGCCCCCTCGTTGTCGATGATCGTCGGTAGGCCGGCGTCGTTCGTAGCTATTATGCGGGAAAAGGGACGAGCGTTTTAACACGAGCGCAATTATGCTTCGGAACGGCGGTGTCTACGAACATAAGTCATGCCTTGGCGAGGAGGCGTCGTAAAAAGGGGGTGACGGGTGGAAGTTATACAAAATGAGTATCGCACGTGTATGATGTGCACGCGTTTTTAAGCGCACGTGCCGACGGTGTCTTGCTACCCGAATTGTGTACGCGATTTTATCGGAAATACGCTGGTTTGAACGATTCTACGAAATGCAAATGAAAGTTTAAAAAATAATGTAAAATAAGAATTGTATAATATTTAAACCTGCAATATTAAAACATAATAATATTTACATTTATATCTGCGTTTCTGTATCCCGTTTAGAACATAGTGAATCAAATCACTCCTTGCATTTTTGCATTTTTATTTCAACAATGTTGCACTATCCGCTGCTGAAAACATGCTACAATTTCTGTAGAGGGGCAAGGGTAAACTCGCCTCCCTCCGTTTGACCTGCACGTCCGTTGTCCCCACTTGTCTATAACCTACCAAAATTCACTTTAATTGGTAAACTAAACAACCAATAACCTAATTAACGCAAAGGGCAAAATGGATCGGTCACCCGCACCGCTTAATCACGTCTCTTGTTCAGCGCGTAAGTTAGCCAGTAATGATCAAAAGTCAGGAATGGAAACAAAATGGGAGAATCTAGAAGAAAAACATGAGGGGAGCGAGACGGGGCAGGTATCAAGAGGCGTTGTTTGTCTACAATCGACCAGGCTCGTGTGCCTAGTTTCCTGAAAATTGGGACTAATAGGAAGGGATCATTTCTGCCAATAAGGCAAACGTATTTACCCTACTTTTGCAAGGGTGCACACACGGGTAGGTTGGTGGGAATCGATCCTACACTTTTCTTTATGCCGTCTTCTCAGCAACGAACAGAACACTTAATAATGAAAGCGAAACCAATTGGCTGAAATCAGTAGAGTTGTTTACGATTGTATAGTGAAAACTCATTGAACTGAATGTTATAATATCTTTCCTCAATCCTGTAACAAACCTTCAACAGGAAATCACAATTTCATGTCAACATTCTCATTCTTAAGCATCTACTTCTGTTAAATAATTTTTAGCGTAGGCTCCTCGAAATGACCATTGACTTTTTTTATTAAGTCAAATACAAACAGTTAATGATTTTGTCAATCTACTAAAAAATTAAACCTGACATTAAATCTAATCAAAATGTGGGTTGTAAAGGTTTTTATTGAAATGTGTGATTTGTTAAAAAAGTGTATAAGATAAATTCAAACGTGTACAAATATAAGTTAAATCTAATTTGAATATAAAAATGCTGTTGTTTCTACTTTTTTATCATTCCAACAAATAGAAATTTTCTGAAACAATTTTTGAGCCAACGTCTAGTAGGTACCCTAATTTCTCATTCTGTTCAACGTTAACGTTACAAGACGCGATCTATGTAAGATCGTTATCCTGATATCTTTTTGATGTTTATTTCTTTTCAAAAGCTTAATTGTCGACCGATAACCAGTTATAGCATGCGATAAGTGAACAGTTTTTAAAAAGTATATTCCTATATGATAATTGTAGTTTTGAAGACATCTACACCAAATTTTCGGCCCCTTATAATTTAAATAAATACCTACATTTATTAGGGTAAGTATCAGATTTACAATTGTTACAATTTAATATGATAAGTGAACTTTTAAAACAATATACACAGAAGTTACAAAGAAACAGTTAAGGAACCATAGGTATAAAAGCATACCAAGATGGTTTGGAACCTTATAACACAACCAAAAATGAAAATGGCTTCAATGTTGTTGCTGAAGTGACTAACCACATGAAACCATTGCCGATGAGTGACTAAGTGACTAAGCACAATTGTCAATATTGTAAAATTAGAAGTAGATATAATCTTTCATTTTATATTTTTCACTATTGTATATATCAAAGCACTTATCTTGTTTTTATCTTAGTTTCACAATATTGAATATTCATTACTATCAAAACATGCTGTGTTACAATCGACCGATAGTCAGGATCTGTTGTGACATTTTACTCGGTTTTTATGTTTCATTAATAACTTGAATATTCCTTGATGTATAACTAAATTAATGTAACTGAATAAGCTTATCATCATAAATACAATAGTTTATGTGTAATCATGTTCTGACATGGAAGTGTCACAACGGTCCCTGGCTTTCCTTACACGTAACTCTCAGAGTTTGCACTAAATGCAGACGTTCACCTTGCATAAAAATTCAGTGAAAAGATTCAGATTCAGATCAATTTCTTTATTCACTGTATCTAAATTCAATTTCATTGATTAAATGCATTTGATGTAATTTTAGCATTTTTTGGATAGTGATATTTAATATCATTCAAATTCGAGAAACAGTGTACTGCTGATTGCGTCATCGTGCACCACAAAGAAGGACACTTTAAGTATAGTATAGGCAAGATAGGGGGATGGCGGACCCCCGAAATACCCTCGCATTCCATTCGCAGGGTTCGCGTGGGAGCAATCGCTTGTGGGCAGCGCTATCATCGCCCGCGTTATTAGTACGTAGGTTAAAGCGATTTCTAGGAGCGAGGATGTAGCCACGGGAGGAGGGTGGCATTTGCTGCGAAGGGGTTGCGGAGGGAGTACGTGGGAGGTCCGGGGATGTGGGGTTCGACGGGGCTGAAGCGTGGCCGGTTCCACGCTCTACGGGGGTCCTTGTTAGGGCGAGGAACGACGACACGCACTTCGTCCCTGGGGTCCCTTTTCTTCGCCGATGACTATAACCTCATGCTCGTTACCGCATTTACCACCTTCCTCGGCTTTCTATTTTGTCGCATTTGCATTTATCGTCCCTCCGCGACGTTCTTTCTGACTTTCCGCTAGGTTGACTATATTTTTAATATCAATAGATCCTGCTCTCGGGGGTCCTGCACGAGGAACCCGACTCCCATAACGTTTCAAACCGCCACCCCTTGTCATGATCGACGTATTGTTACGTCCCGGACGGATACAATTTATGACGCGACGCGCAGCGAATTCTTCGCGGTCTCTTATCTATTGGTGTTTAATGATACCCAATTGCCTAACTACAGTTATTAGCCGTTTGCTGGGGGGAACGGTTGAAAGATTCCTGGAGGGGATGCGATCAAGTGTTGCATTTAACTTATCCGTACCGCAGCAGTTTTCCGAATCGACAAAACGTAGCTAAAACCACAAAAATCTATTCATAATACGGATGATCAATTCTATTTTACGAAAAGTCAATAGAAAAGTCGATTATTAAATATCAAAATGTCGCAGTTTTTTAAATTATCCCTCTTTTCTTTTGTTCTGGTACCTGTTATAGTCAAAATCATACTGATTACGAATATTACAGATCTTTTTATCTCAGATAAGCAAAAGGTTCGTTATTATGGTCAACATAGGACGATTTTCTTAAAATTCGACAATGTTTCACAGTAGTAACAGTTTAAAAACTTTTTAACCCAAAAATTTGCTAAATGCTACTGAAAACATACATAAACAAACCTCATAAATATGACTGCAAATGTAGTTGTAGTTTCTTAGTAACAAAATTACAGAGAAAGTTGAAAACGAAATTTACGCTAGAACACCTTAACAGGCGATCCACGAAGATGTTATTCGATAAACTAGTCAGTTGAGTGTAGCAAGTGCTACACGTACGATTTGCCCGCAAACTATTTTGAAACCAACGAAATGACATTGTAATCTTTGGAGGAAGACTGTTTTTACGACTCGCAAAAGAATTTATTGTTTCTCGTTAAGTCAAAGCCGAGAGATCAGGCCGCGGAACGGGGGAACTCTCTAATTCGATTACCCCGAAAGTCGTTCGACCTATGTAAAATTAAAAATTATTTTAAACCGTCCCGAGGTCGTGGCAATAAATCTCCATAGCGAAGGGTCGACG
This sequence comes from Augochlora pura, assembly GCF_028453695.1. NCBI lineage: Eukaryota > Metazoa > Arthropoda > Insecta > Hymenoptera > Halictidae > Augochlora > Augochlora pura. The sequence continues at coordinate 18,067,560 of NC_135773.1, read as the reverse complement.
AAGACTCACGGAGAAGCGGCTTCCGCTTCGCGGGTCAGCACGAATTTCCGGGATGGGAATGATCAGATCATAAATATGTATCCCGTGGTAACCTGCTGGATTCATGGAACTTCTTTAATTGAGTTATTTTGGTTTTCCAGCGTGCAAACGGAAGGGAGCTCAACGCCTCCGTAAAATCCTTGTGGGAAGTGTGCAGCCTCGAAATCTTCTTAGAACACCGGCTTGAGGCAAGTAGAATTTCCCCTGCCGCCGTAACCGTATGATTACGTTGTCGCACGCGTATCACCGCGTCTTCTTCTAATGAAAATCACGCGGTAAGTGGCCGTGCCGAGAATGGAAAAACTTAATAGCATTTACGCGAGACACGTGAGATAAAACTGTCGGTTTAACGAGCAGCCGCCCCAACTGACCACGCTACATCTTGCGTGCTCGCACCTGCTCCCAGATTATGCGATAATTAAAACGTAAAGAACGGTTAAATTCTGTTTTCACCATTCCCGTGTGTGCAAATAACAAACGCCTACCAAAGTACCTTTTTTTCTTGCGATGAAGTATTTAACCTCGCTCGTGGAAGATTATCTGGACCTTAATGACGTTAATTTTTGTCAGTCACACGTGGCAGGTAGAAAGTTTTATTTATTAAAGGTAGAGGGAGTTCCAGTTGTACTTAAAAGACCTACTCTAAGCATATTAATTGATTCTAAACTTCCATAAATTTAATCAATCCGTCTTGTACTTCTGTGGATGATAGTTTGTGCGATCTCCGTTTGGAAAATGGCGTTCTCGTTTTTAACATTTTAATAATTACACCATGCAATTATAATTTATACATATTAAATCACTATTTTTCTCACTTTAATTGTGAATGAAAACTTGTCCATATATTCAAAAATACTGTAATGATATTCCAAAATTCTTGTAACGTCTTCACAATTTTGTATTGCAATTTAATCATTTTTATTTATTTTGTATTTTTTATAAATGCATTAACCCACAGTCTAAGTACTTTGAATCGTATACGATTAGATCATTATAACATATCTGTCTCTGTTGCTCATATGAATATCATATACGACCCTAATTGCAAATATTCTTGTGAAAGTGAAGACGTCAAGCATATATGTATATGAACTCTACAAGGCTGAAAGGGAGAAACTAAGAAAAAAATATTGGATACAACATTACAATTAATTAAGCATACAGTCTACGTCAGATAGCACGACGTTTTAAAGAGGCTCATTTTACGTCTGATTAGTTTAGGTCTGAATGTGTTACGACCTAAAACGGATCTAGAATTATATTTGTTATTTACACTTAGAACGATAAATCTTTTTGTTTTTATCTCACATATTTCTTCTCTTTTTGTTATAGGTCATGAGTATTATCCTTAACCTAACGATAAACGAGTTTCTGTTAATAATTTTTTCAATCAAAATTTCGCATGACATTTTGAAATAGAAAACCGGTCATTATAACCGTGTTGGGTTTAACACTAAAAACGACGTCGATATTTTGAGAACCTCCAACATGTGTGACAACCTGTATAAAATTTTTCTCGGTATCCGAGGCGTTTCCATTTTATGAATAACCTGTAGGTCGATGGTCCAGGGGTCGGATCCGATACCAAACGTACCACAGCCGTCCCCGGCATTTTAATATCAGCCGAGGTTACGGATGGCCGCGCGTAAGTGCCGATAGAGGGTGAGCTAGGTGCGCCCACACTTGGTGCTGGGGTACGGGTCGAAAGGTGGATGTAGGGTGGGTGGCGGAGGGTGAAAACAGAAGGAGAGTTGGACCAGTCAGCTGTCTAATGACTGGTTACTGGGAGAGCTCGTAACGAGGCCATCGATAAGTGACAGCAGGTATTCCGTCCCCACGTGACTAAGCTTGAAGAGGGTCGGCCGAGGTGGCCGCTCTCCGCTCAGGATGCACAACCAGAGGAGGAGAGGTTGCTTATATACCTATGGTTCTGCATGTCACTGGCACTTGCCACCGCTTGCGGTCGATGCCGCTACGGCTGAGGACGGCGGAGGGGCTGGGATCAAAGCAGTAATTAACGTTTCAATCTCAAGCAATTCGTTGCTGAAATGCGCTTTTAAGAAATGGATACGGTAATTGGACGAGGCGCGGAGTTTTCGCCGACCTCGGAACTACAAATTACGTGGAAGGGAACCAGAAGTGCTGCGGAACGAACCGGCCACGAAGAAATCGGCAAAGGTTGTGGCGCGCCGCTGGAAATGATTAATTTACGGGGATAATGCGCATAGCATGCTGAGCGAAGTTGAACGATAAGAATTCCGAATGTCTTACTGTGAAACAAAATCTGTTGCAGAAACATTGGTTCAGAAATTAATCGTAGATCAAATAGGGAGCATTTAGTCTAAAAAAGACTTTAAATAATTACTAGCTAGGTATAACTGAAAATATTTTTGCAGGTTCATATTCTTATACATATATAAATAGGGTTATAACGAAGTTAGTACAGTTTATATATTTACTATAATTTTGTCTAATTTCCATTGCACTAGAAAATTTACGTTTTTGTATTCATTTGATAAACGGTTTAAGACCTTAACGCTACGATTTCTTCAAAAACTACGTTGATTAACATTCCTTTGCCTTGAATAATTTCTTTACTAGAATGAGGCAATTGTTTTTGCTTGTGTGCCTAGAATTAAAGAATTAGATTTTATTTCGATTTAAAGGAACGAATAACATTCATATTTAGTAAATTATGTATGAAATTTTGACTAACCTCTGCATGAGGTTAAAATTACCCTTAAATTTTTATAATTCCACGTAACTTTGAACTCATATGTACTGATTTATCGCTGCATTTGTATGTATCTTTACCATTAGCTATGATGTCTGTAAAAATATTTTATTCTATTTCTCTTTTATTACCAAGAAGATTTTACATCATAAGCATAAGTTAAGTTTGTTAATTATTTCTAAGTTTATTAACAATTCGGGGCTATATATCCTCGTGCGTTTCGAAAATCCTAATGAAATTCATCTTATTCGAATAGATCATAATAAAATTGAATGTTCGAATCTAGTCAAAAATTATTGTTGACCTAATATTACCGACGTATCACTCCATGTGTTGATAGGTTCGCAATACCGAGTACGAAGCATATCTGCATTATGGATCCGCTCGAAGACCGTACGAAGATCGTAGTGCCGAGGGAGGGTTTCATTCGTACCCTCGCTCAGGCTTCCATAAATACAACTTGATCCTCTTCAGGAAGAAAGTATACCCACCCGCGATTTTAAATAGCTTGCCACGCATTAACGTATTTATATAGGCCACCTTTAACCCTTCGATCGCTAATTGCGCGTGATAATTTGAATAGAATTTAAATTGCGTTATAATTAATCGCCGGCTTTGTAGGTACCGCGCGTTTCATAAGTATATACTTGGAGATGAGGTGCTTCACGGACGTGCACTATGTATGTGGTTACCCGCTTTAGTTACCACTTCCCATTTGCTTAAGGCATAGTTCCCAACTTGGACAGTGTCATCGGTGGACGCTGAGGAAATCTAGAAAGTTTATCAAATTTCAGATTTTAATCGGCATATTGTTTACATTTCTAAACTAATACTTCAAGATTGAACTAAAATTTCAAAATAGTATCCAAGAGCATATTTAGAAATTTTTATAACATATAATTTACCAAAACGGGCTATAAATAATAAAATAAATTATAAGTAAAACAACTTTGTAAACGAGGTTATAAAAATGTTGAGCCTGCAAAGCTACTGACAAGGTAGTTAGTAAAAAATTATAGAGTGTTTCTGAAAATAAATGATGTTTTTAGAGAACTTTAGGAAAGCTTCAGTATTCGAAAATATGAAATTCATATGCGTTAAAGATACTTAGTTGGGCACTCGTCGAGAAATTTCAGAATAATGGAGACGAAATATCTACAGAGAATTTCCTGGACATCTATACTTCAGCCACTACATACACGAACACCGTTCGATCGAGAACATGGGCAACGTACGAGCAACTCATACAAACAGTCAAATAGAACACAAGTAACAATCAAGCAGTTAACGTCTAGACATGCAGGACACTTGTAGCATACACGCGTCACATTTGTTCCAACTGTTAGTGTTTACTTGTGCTACTCGTACATACGGAACCACATTTGCTGTAGACTCACTTTACATAACACCTATCGCCAACTGACACAGGGGTGATAATTTACTAACGAACATTCGCTATTGCAAAGTATTAATTACTCCTAGGAATACTTGTAACAGCTGAAACTTCGTTTACTCGGCGTATATTATTTATTTTAATTAGACATGGAATACTCTTTACATTATGAAGATTATTCCTGTTACTTGCAATTGATTTGAAATGTTTTCATATTTTAATATTTGTTTCGGAATTGATTGTTTGGTCACAAATATGTCATTTGCTTCTACGCATTTGCGTCAACGTCGTTCTAAATACTAAATAAAATAAAATTAATCACTTCAACAATCAACTTGTGATTTCATGCGACTAATTCATAAGTTGACTGCGCATTTTAAGTATTTATGACAATATTGAATTAATCAAACATAAAATAATAAAAACATTGTTTCGTGTTGCTTTATAACGATGGTGAAATTAGATGTATTTGGACTTTTCTCCTTTTTGATCATGAACAATTTTTATAATTTCAACGATTGTAAAACATAAAATGCATAACACTGGATATTTCAACTAGTTTGAAATAAGTACGTATATTATATAATTCTATCATAAAGACTTGCATATAATTTATGATTCTACAATCTGCTATATGTATATTAGGTTGGTACATATGAAATGTCGGATGTTTAAGTAAATATATAAAATTGTATATCTCTTTTCAAAAGCTGTGGATTTAAAAATATGCCATGTTTGCTTTACTACATTTTTTTCACAAGGCATAGATGCCTGTTTTAAACAGATTTTGGTGTCTAGAATTAATAAACTCTGATATGGAATTTTTCAGATTGTCTTTACTTATATACTAATCCGTAAAAACTGTCTAACATGTTTGAAATAATGAATGTTGGTTGGCAAAAGATCCGACGGATAAGGCCTGCAAAATTTTATATTTTACTTTGTTTAATTTCGCAATTGTTTTGTGCGACGTATACGTAGTTTTGATGGGCTAAACAGTATGTAAATGAAGACAGTCTGAAAAATTCTATACCACAGTTTATTGATCCGAAAAATCATAATTTCTTGAAGATGGACATCTATGAACTAAAATCACGTTGGAAAAAGTGTATTGAAACATATGGGACACGTTTTGATTAAATCAATGGCTTTTGAAAAAATATATGAAGTGACTGACTTAAAAATTCTATACTGATTTAAAAATTCGATATTTCATATGCACCAACCTAATATGAGCACCTAAGTTTTTAACTTAGTTGTTTTAAGTGTTTTGCGCAGAATTATTTCGCATAAAGGTTAAAACACGTTCGAATACTTTCGTGGCTCACTATAAATATGTAAGTAGCTCCTCCATCTCGCAATTAGTGCAGACAATTTTAATTGAGTATAAAAATCAGTCCGTACATAAGAAAAAAGTAGCTATTATTGAAAGTCTTTCAGAGGGTATAAGATTATCAGCGACTTTATTCTAGCTCAAACGTGCTACAATGAAGTGAATTGCAAGCATGTACCTGTTGTGAAACATTTTCGCATTATATCCCCGTGTTATACTGAATGGCCATTTGAAATACCAATTCCAAGTCAGTGACATTGAATATTAAACACGAATGCCATAAATCGGGACAATGAAAAGAGTGCACAATATGGAAGATCTGATTGCTACACAACAATATTTCTGCGAGTGAATTTATAAAGAACAATGTTCAAAACTATGGGTATAATACCCTCCTTCATATGCTCCATTTCTATTTTATTGCATTATTTGCTTTACTGTTTCAAGAAGCGGACACAAGTGTTTCATAATAAATACTATTATTCTAAATCACGCTGATCCGACAATGGAAGTCGTCTGCGAAACCGAATTTTAAGGTACCGATCGAATCCTGACCGGTAGGGACTGTGTCGAAATGTCGATAGCGGCATCGATTCTAATTCCATTTGCCGGTGCCGCCACCCTTCGGCCGCGTCCAGAAAAGAATATCCCTCTTTCTTACCGCCGAAACTCAGCCCCTCTTTCTGTCCGTTCCTCTTTCAGTCTCTTCCTCTCCCACCGCCATTATGTTCCTTTTGCTGGATGGTTACGCGTCTCTATAGCAACCCGCCACCGAGGGCAGACAAGAGAACGCTGGCTACCTACGTACACACCCACCCCATCCAAGGGGATAGCAAGAGCATGCGTGCGCTCACGTGCTGGGCATCGCGTACAGAGTGACCCATTTAAAAAAAAGGAAGAAATCGTCGCAGAAAAAATAAAGAAAGAAAGGGAGAAAAGAACGAAAAAGAGCGGAGTGGCGGGGGACAGTATTTTTCGCCGACAAGAAGGAACGCTGGCGAGCTCGGTTAATTAGGTTGAGTACTTAGCGGCGAGGAAGTAAGTGGATTACTCGCGAAGTGTCGCGCGAAATATTTTTCTTTCTCTTTTTATCCCTCTTCGCCGTCCCTGTTTTCCTTAACTCTGTTCGGCGCGAAGGATACCTGGCGGTCTGGCTCCGAGCACGGCTTAAAAACTGTGTTTCAGAAAATATTGGAAGTCACGCGCTTATCCGTAAGTTGCAATCGAATTTCGCGCGCTCCACAGAGGGGTTGGGATTAAAAAACTAAAACAGGCTACGATTACGTCTGCTCTTTGACCAAGAAGAATCTTTCCGATGCTGTATTACTAACTTCTTTTTCCGTTGCGTTTGCTAGCTCTCATTTATGCTAACCAATCGGAAATAGCAAGTGCCAGGTGTGCAATTATCGTTCTACAAAATGGCAGATCTGCAATTCTTTATATAATACATAGAATTTCTTTTATAGTAGCGGATTTTCTAATTGTAAATACACAATTGCTGTATCCTGCGTAGATTTCCTTTTTATTAAAATAGCGCAGCATATCATGACTGTTAGAACGTTATTACGTCGATACATATCTTCAAAGTATTACTTGTGGTTCCATAGACAATGAAACACAGATATAGAATGAAACTAAAATGAAATTGTTCGTATCGTGCACAAATAATAAATCGATGTACAGAATGTGGTTTTCCAGAAGCAAAGAAAACAATATGAAATTGATTCGAGGATCAGAATGGTTAACGAACAAAGGTCTTTCATTCATGCTTGCACAATTTATAAATTTCATTTGATATAGTTTATTTAACCTTTGGGGGGCTGAGCAATTTCGCCGAACTTTATTCAGCCGTTTTTCGAAACATATTTTTGAAGATCCTTTTAACAGAATTATAAAAACGATTATAACGATCGAATTATAAAAACGTTGATTCACAAAAGCGTAAAGAAGAATGGATGCAGCGAAGACTTTAAATGGCTGCAGTGATCGGAGGGGGATGACCGGGGGCGTTCGGCTATTTAAGGAAACACCAGGGCGAAACTAATACGCTGTCAATTGCGAAATCGGCCCGGTAATACCAGCAAGTTGCGCAAAATGCCTTGTGCCCGTAACACCCGTAAATGACGTGGTGCGGATCGAGGCACGTTCAGAGGCAAGGCCCCTTGATGAATTGTCCGCACGTGCCTGCCCACGTACCGCACCTAATTACATGCTGATCGCAACGAGTACCTATATTGTCCTTTGAAATGCGAAATTGCCTATTGTCAACGTTTTCGCGGTCGAAACAACCGGCAGCCTGTAATCGAAATTTACCTCTTGATACATTTTCAACGGGGAGCCATACTAATTCTTTCGCGCGGTTACAAGCGCCATGTTTTAATTCATTTTTGTGAAAAAAATTACACGTGGCGCTACCTTTTTTTTTACTTCCTTTCTTTTCATCAGTAATTTATTATTGGTGAATAAATTTCCGTTTATTACTAAGCTTTTATTATGTTCAGCGAATTTCATTTATTTTGTTTGACATCGATACGTTACTGAATATATTAAAATGTGTACATAAAACGAGAAATAAATTTCTACACGGAATCGATACAATCAATTATTTTTGAGACCTTTGTATTGATCTGCGCGGAGCACATGCAAATCTCTACGAAATTGGCAAAATCAGAACTCGGAAGAATTTGTGAAACTTGTATATACGTTGTAAGATTCAACAAATATTGTCGAATGTCAAGGTTTTAGGTGTGGAATGTATATATATAATATGAAACTGTATAATAGGAAATAGAAATTATTCTATGATAGGAAATTTGAAAATATATATTCTTCTTTCCCAATATTAACAAAATTTATAATTATTCTAATAAACAATGAATTATTTGTTACGAAACGAAGAAAAAAAATTGTTCCCCACGGAACAGCGTATAGATATTACGCTATAAAAAGCTTATAGCGTAGAAAGTTAAAAAGTTGTTCTCATTTGGCTTGTCTGTTATGACTATCTGAATTTAAAATAAAATTAGGATTAAAAAACTGCGCATTTTTACGAAAAATGAAAATTTTTTTAATGAATTGTGAGAACAAAGGTTAAATAAAAATGTATGTCCCCTTTCAATCATTTTAGTAAATTAAGGAGAATGTAAGAATATTACTAAATTCTTTTTTCAAATAGGCAAAATAGAAATTGTCTGCGTCGATTGGAAGTAGTAGAAATTAGATAGATAGTCATTTCTACATTACATCATTTTTATTCAGCCAAAACAATACAAATGTGTTCGTATCCTTTGCTTACTATTCATGGTATAACTCCTTGCCGTACCATCTTTCTTTACAATTGCTTTGATTAACATTTTTTCGATTCCACTAATTCCTTAGAAGAGAAAGGAATTTCATATTTATTGTGTGCTTCTACTCGAATGTTTAAATATTGGTGACAAGAGAATAATATTTGATTCCTATTTAAAGGAACCGATGAACATTCATACATAGCAGCCTATTATTAGAAATCTCCATCACGAGTCTGACTCGTTAAAGTACGGCAAGAGGATAATAGTTTGTGTTTAGTTATAAATACCTAAAATCCACAGTTTAGTTGTGACTATCGATACGGCAGTGAGTGCGTTAATAGAAGCTGTTTCTGTCGATCGAAAGGCACTGGCATTCGCAGCGGGACGTCAGAGTAGAAAATTCCTCTGGTTTCGAGGGAGCAGTCGGTGCCGTTCCTGACGTGCCGCCGATCAACATTTATTTTTTTCCCATCCTTAAAATTGTCCATCGTGGCGTGAGTCGTGGATTGATGTGTTTGCTGGAGCCGTTGATAGATGGAGGCGCCCGCGTTGTCGGCGCCCTTTCTACCCCCTTAACATAGACAAATGCTTCCTACCCACCCCAACAAATATCTCTCAGATTTATTATGCGAAACCGCCCCGACCTCGCCACGCGGCGGCGACTACGTTCCTGAAAGTTTCGAGAGCAAAAAATTGGTGTTCTTTTATGCGCAGTCGTGCGTGCCGACGGGAGAAGACACGAACGAAGAAAAGCACTCCTCCCGATCCGTTGGAACCCGGACGAGCCCTTTTAATAAGTTTGATTTCAAGATCAACGTCTTATGCTGTATTAAGTAGAATGAAAACGGAAACGCGGCGAACGGAAACTTTCCTCGGATTTTTTCCAGTTTCAGATTCATTACGGACCCGCCTTTAAGCTTGACCATTCCTTGCTAATTATATCCCAGCACTCTAATTGAATGTCTCTTCAGCGACAACACGGAGCTGAATTATTTCAACGTCAATGACTGGCGTCATTGGCCGCGTTCCCTGCGGATGGCGTTACAAGTGGATCTCTGAAATATCCTTTTTAGATACGGAGGTATAGAATTATTATAATTAGAAGTGAATGTCTGAACATCCTTTAAGAACAGAGATACGGCAATGCCGACCCTGGAAGAAAAACTTGTAATTAAATCGACTAGTATTCACCGGTTACAAACTCCAAACAATCAATTCGGAATTTTCATTTGTACGGGTTGAACAATTAAGTTGCATATCTTTTATAATGATCATTATATTATTACTCAAATGATATTATCTGAAGCAGGCAATTTTACTACCGATTAGAAGTTCATACATTTCTAAACACAATTATAGCAGATTTCTTTTTTTATAATTATAGCATTTTTTAAAGTGTAATACAAAATTTTGTGAAATATGGTTGAAACAACTAGCGATGAAACAGAAATTTCTACTAAAGAAACTGCTACAGTCCAGTGAATGATATTGTACACAGCGAATCACAGTTTCATTGAACGTACTTTAAAATACAAATTATAGGTCTCAAGTAGCAATACTTATCTTGAACGAATAGAACGTTGTTGACACAACTGCTAAGTAAATAAATGAAACATCTGTAGGTGTGTAATAGTACTACTGTATCAGTTTTAATGTGAAAAGAGTATAATAACGGTAGTTTTTCATATAAGGAAAGCTAAGTTTAATCTCACGGTTCTTAATTCCTTACTGCAGAAATATTTTCATGTATACTCCAATGTGAACAAATTGAAAATGAATCTGGCATCAGTTTTATTCACTTGTAGTGAAATGAATACTAATTATTATTATGGGAGAAATTCCGTTTTCGGTTGTGTAAGCAATTTTTAAAAATCGATATATCGATATAATCTGTACTATACTTATGTAACACAAAAAGTAATGTGAATTTGTTTATAAAATGTAAATTCTTTATTTATTATTTTTTTATTTTTTTTCTAGGTTGGTAGGACTGTGTATAGCATTTGCCAAGCGTCTGTTTGTCAAAAGGTTTAATTATCTCCGAGTTACACGTGTTTTTGTAAACAACCAAAAGTCATCACGATAATGCACCATGTCACACTACATTGGTTCTTCGCGACTTTTTTGCCAAAAATTGGACTCATATTGTTCCGCAATCACGGTATTCGCCTCATTTGGCTCCGTGCGACTTCTGGCTATTCAGCAAACTCAAAAGGCCAATGCGGGAACGTCGCTTTGACACGATTGAGGAGATAAAAACCGAATCGAAGAAGGTCTTGAAGGCTATACCGGAAAAAGACTGTTCCGACTGTTTCGAGGAAAACAACAGTTTCGCTGGAAAAAGCGTTGGCAAAAGTGCGTTTTATCGGGCGGGGATTACTTTGAAGGGGTTGCAATTGATTTGTAAGAATAAATAAAGAATTTACATTTTATAAACAAATTCACCTTACTTTTTGTTCACAGTAGTATAATATACATGTCAGAAACTAAGAAATCTGGTGAAAAATTGTTTAGACATTGTGGAATAAATTAGTCCTTCTGACGTCTCAACAAAATTCAAGTCGTTCGGACCAAATTTAAGAAAGTTATTCCTTTTTAATCGTTTGCGGTCGAAGGTATTTTCAATCCAAAAGTAAGACATTTCTTCAAACGTATAATATTTCGATTTTGTATTAATCGTATAATTGTATTAATTGTATTAACTGTGTAATTGTACTCTTGTACTTGTAGAAGACACATATTTTTTACAAATCTACAAAAATAAAACAATTTAATACAAAAAAATACTATTTTTACCAGGGGGGTCTAAAGACATCTCTTAAAATTGTTATTTAATGCTATTTTTATCAGTAGTGTCAAAAGACAATTTTTTAATTTCTTATTCACGTCTTTCTATACAACTAATCATTTTCCTTCAAGAAACAGTTCAATTTTTTTTTTGTAATAACTACAAAATTAATTTAGTAAAAATAAATGTATAGAGAAGATCGGTAAAAAATACCATTAAAGAGTTATACAATGTTTAGTATTGTCACAGAGTCGTCACTCGAGGGCAAAGGTGTCCGATTATTTTTGTGTGTAACTGTATCGAATAAAAAGACGGAATTTACGAAATCCATGACGATGATAACGGAGACGCCTTACTCTCGATGTTAGATTTTCATCAGGAACCAATCAGCGATCTGAAGTTCCGAGCGAGAAGTAGGTGTCAAAGACGCGCCAAAAAGGTTGGATTGTTTGCAGCGATCATCCCGATGGCATTTTTACCGAACCTTCCTGTCGCTCCTGGCTGTAATCATCAATGTGTGTCGGTGGCTTCGTTCACGACCACTATCAGCGTCATCGGCGTCGCCGGTGGCCGGAGAAAGGGTGGCAAAGGGAGGTTTGGGAGTAGGATGAGGAGGTGCGGGTGGGGAAGGCCAGGGGTTTGCACACGGGTGCAGGGGTTTATGTACCAGAAGTGATGGGTACATTTGTTCGTTATTTCGTTGTGTTTTTGTTTTCGGAGGGACTTTATTTACGACCGGATAGCGGAGCCACAAATATGCGACGAGATCGGCTGACGCGTTTTGTTCGGCCGCACGTACGTTTGCACTTACGTGAGCGTGGGCCCGTACGGTCGCTCGGTTATTCGTTCGTTCGTTCGTTCGTACATTCGTTCGGCGGCGTTATTTCGCGGCGCTTTTATATCCACAATAATTTGCGGGGTAGAGAGAGAGTGTCGGCGACCGGCACACCAACGTCATCCGCCGCCGCTATGTTTGCCGTGGCGTGTCACGTGAACCGCGAGTAATGATAATGAACCGCGGCCCACTGGGCGATAGGTGATTTATACGCACCTGTCTCTATCTTTCTCTATTTTCCCTCCACCGGACTTTTTACCGCTATTCCTGTTTTTTATGTCGCGAGATTTTTATTTTTTGCCTTTTTTGTCCCCTGTTTCTGTTGTTTATTCCAGACAGAAAGGCGGGATTCACCGGCTCGATGACTGGAGCTCATTGATCGGAAATCGGATGTCCTGTTCGCGGTCCGAGGCTGGTAACTGAGTCAAGTTAATTGCCGCGTTCGAAAACTATTTATTTGGTCGGAATGTATTATAGAAAAACATCTTTCGTTAACCTTTACGTTGCCAACATAGTACCGTATGGAGATACTAATATTGTAGCATATTTTTAAAAAATAGGTAGCTTTGTTTCATTTGAATCGATTTGTGAGAAAAATTATTTATGGTTTAGACTACGCCATCTAACAAGATATTAGACTTTCTGACGTTGTTCATCAGGAGAACCATGATATACGTTAAAATTTATAGTTAATTACAGATAAACAATTCAGTTGAAAGCGTTTATTCTATTTAATAAATAAATATGTTCACCAATATGTAGGTAACTATAAGGGATAGAGGTCAACATATACATATCACAGCTACAATGTGTAAAAAAGGTATTGACACACATTTTAAAACAGTACACATTTTTTTAAACTGAACTAGATGTCCTGAAATGTTAAAAGATCGAGACCTTTTCATTTTTTTCAGTCCAAGTAATAGTAATATTAAAACGAGGTATTTTAGTCATTGTCTAGTTGACTGGTTCTTCTATCATCTAAGAAAATTCACGCCATTTAGTTTTTAAATAGTTATTACGATTTAGAAGTGTGCCAATACTTTTTTACCCGCTGTATTTTGATAATTAGACTGCAGATATGTTTGCAAAATAAGCACGATTCGCATTAATTGCAAGATGCAGGAACTACGTGGACATTTCTTTCTTTCCTGAAACATTTCAATAAGTTGACCGGAATGCAGCAGTGTCTTTAATATTTTTACATGTTCTCGCAAGCTGTGATTTGATGTAGATATTTTTATTAGGAATCTACAAAATCCGCAGTACTTCAACAACGGTATAATTCAATTTTCTTTCAATTAGAAGAAATGAGTAACAGTTCTATTTAGTAGATTACCAATGAAATCTTCATAAGGAGGTTTAATCGTTGTTATAATGCAAGGCGTAAACATATGAGTGTTTGCGCCACTATGATCCCACTATAACTCACTCATATGTCAGATAATATTCTCAGGAGAGGATGCTCCCTTCCACTGTATCCAGTGCCTAAACAAAGTCAGTACCTAAACAAAATATACAGTTCATAAAAAATTCCGAACACATTTTCTTCGACGTACAATCGATAAGGTGAAAGTATGAAAAGTTTCACAGAGAGTATATAAGATTATCATCGATTTTATTACAACTTCAAAATGTTATTATTTTAATAGTATAAATATAATAATACTAATAAGAATGTAATAAATACGATAGTATAAACTGTTCGATAGACTGATGTCCCCGAATGACGTAATAAACTTTTAAGTGTTTCTTTAAAATTAATAAAAAGAAATACGAATAAGATAGTAAAGTATGAACGTATACTTATTATGGACCACGGTATCCGTATCGTGTCCCCATGTTTCATATTGAATGATCATTTGAAACGCGCGTTCCCAATTTCAACTCGCCAACTGTTTTGATAGCATTTATGCGAGTGAATTTATAATGAACGCTGCTCTATCTATTTTTTATTGTGTTATTTGTGCTAATGATTCTCAATGAAGGGTCTCAATCGAGCGGTGTTTCATAATAGGTACTTCCACCTTAAGTTGCTTTCAACGTACAAGTGGAGAACGAAGTGAAACCTGTTATCTAAGGGCGCACACCTGTCGTCGGTGCTCCGCAATGATTCCAGGGATCCCATGGAGCACGGCTAGCCAATAAAACAAGATTCCTCTGGATCGGCGCAGGAAAAGATAAATTGCGGTATTCTTGGGTACCGCGGACGCAATATCGGTGTATATTTACGAGGCCGTGGGATGGGTGCGGGCGAGAGGGGCGGAAGGCACACGATCGTGGGGTAGCGGAGACGTGGTTCGTGGATGGTGGTGGGTAGTCGAGGGTGGAGGTTTCTGGCGTTTCTTGCGAGACGGGGACCCCCGGGCTGTGCCGCTCAAAAAACATTCAAATTAATTCCAGCCGGGTTGCTCCAATGATGGCGGCCAATGTTGTGCAACATAAGATGAGCCCTCTGGCCCCGCGTGCTCCTCCAGGAATACATAGTACACGTGCACACGAGTTTATCAACTCATAAATACGTGCATACAGACACGCACGCATCTAAATACGCGGACGTGGAGACCCGAATATACAGGGCGTCCCAGAAAAGGATCTCCTTGATAGACTTTTAATTAAAACTAGCGATTTTCTATAATGTTCAAGATAGCTGCCATATTATAGTTTCCATAACGTAAATATAATAATATTAGAGTTTTAAATTTTATTTTAACGAATAAAACATAAAGGCTAACGAATATTTTTTTCGACGCTACCGAATGAATACCTGAGTAGAAATTTATTCCTATTGGAGATCATCAGTAAAATCATCGATTTGAATGAAATCAATAAGATACATAGCTTGTTTCCATTATTTAGTGATTAATTTCTTCTGTTTTAATTTTTACAGCTAGTTTTTTAAAGAATGTCACACAGAAAAGTTTGCTACTTCTGTGTAGTGTTACAATACAATATCATCAGCAAAGAAGTGGAAATTGGATTAGTTTAGAATTACATAAAAACAAAATGCATTAACAATTATTCGCACTATTCGTCGAATAATTTTACGATCTCTATTCGAACAATTATATTATCTTATTATTGTCATGACAATATCCATAACGGATACACAAAATCAGAACAACTTGTTTAATAATATAACAGTTTGGCGTATTAATAAATTGTAATAAAAATAGGCTATCAAGTTTGATTAAAGAATGTAACTGATTTGGCAGTCCAGCTGTGTCCACTATACTCAAGGTATTGTCCGGTCTACGTAACAGTTCGATACAGTCACCACTTAACGTTACCCGTAGCACAAGGAGACGATGGAGCCCCGGATCCCCTTCAGACTTTTAAATATTTAAAAACGTGCGATTTTCCACTCGATTTTGCGGAGGACATGCTTTGCCGCGTCTTGTCTTCGCTTAGCGTGAAGAGATCGCCGTCTTCAGAGACACCCTTTACACAGCCGATCGGCACGCTTATGCAGTCACGTTTTTATGTACACCAGTCACTCCCGCTCGCGCGTTCATGTACCTGTCGGTCTACATATCCGTAAGGTACATGCCGAAGACCAACCCCTAACCCCTTTTCACGGTGGCATCGGTCCTGCCTCTCTTCCCCCTCGGGTGATCCTCCTTTTTCCCGTATCCGTCGAGCCATCTCTCGCTGCCTTGTGCGCGAGGAGAAAACTCAAGCGTGTTGGTAACAACGCTCGGAAAGGAGCTTCGGAAAAAGGAACATTTCGCGGATATTCCGTGCGGCCGTCTTTCTTTCTCCCTCTCACTCTTTCTCTCTCTCTCTTTCTCTCTCTATATATATATATATATTTTTCTCCCTGTTTCTCTCAGGCATACATCGGCCTCCCCTTGGATTCCACTATCTTCTTTTAAACGCTCCTCTCGGTCACTCTTTTTGCGTGGCCCCACTCTGAACCCCTGCCGACTTCTTCTGCTTTGCATGTCTCTCTGCGGAACAGGAGGGAGGCGAGTCGGTGAAGGGCCGTGGGATGAGCTTTCTTACAGGATACAGCGGAGACCACCGAAGAAAGGACGAAAGGGAGGAACCGGCGAAAAGGAGACAGCCCGAAGGAGGGGGGCAAGCTGCGCGAGGGGTGGCCGGAACGGAAAGAGAGAGAAATGATAATCCATTGGACGGTCATAACGCAGCGCGGCACCGTAAAGCTCACCAGACAAGAAATACGGCCAACCGACTACCCTCCCCGTTTCGTTCTCCGCGTCGTCTCTCTATCTGTTTTCATCTTTCTCTCTGTCCCCCGTCCGAAAGCTCGCAGCGAACTTACCCCTGGTTATATGCAAACCGCCACCGTTCCCCCGGGCCAGTCATAAACTTACTGAATTATATTACGCGGACCCGCTGTCCCTCTGTCCGACCCCCCACCTCCACGCCCAACCCCCGATGTCTTTTTGCTCCCGTTTCTCTATCCACGGACCCTTTTCGTGCAGATTTTTTTTAGAATTACGAAACAAGCCTCGCGCACGTTCTTCTCTCCGAGGCAGCCACGATCCATTGAATTAACCAGCAAGGATGTTTTTAGATAGTGTTACTCGGTTGTTTCTAGGATTAACCGGCGTTTTATGAGACACGAGTTGAGAACAATTGCTGCGAAGTGCGAGGTAGCTTGCATGCATGTACTTCAGTTGTTTGAAATGTCTTCCGTTTTATAGCACATGAATAAAGGATTCTTACGTTGGGATGGTTCTTATTATTTAAGTTTAAATTATGTTTACATCATCTTTGCCCCCCTCTTTAAATAGCTGTAATTAATGAAGTAGCATCATGTTTGACACTTCGCTCCATCAGCAAAATGCAACCTCGAAGATCATTCAATTTGCTCATTATGCTCACAAATTGGGATTCTTTCAGATTCTTGTCCACGTTATTGTTTATATCGAACAGCATATCAAAGTTATGAAACAAACTCCTCTACCATTTTAAAACAGTAAACTGTCTTTTGAAATATTTTGTTGAAAGAAAATGTACTTTTCATACAGTGTGATAAAGTGCGACGTAAAATTAAAGAAATAATCAAAGCAATTCGATTGCCAAAGTTACAAAAATTAAATCTTTTCATAAAGTCTATGGGTACGATACTTTATTTTCCATCCCATCAAAGAGTGCACAAAGTAAAACTAATAGTTAATAAGATTTCTATCTTATAAAAATCTTAATAAATTAATAGCATAATTAGCATAGAAACTATGTTAAGCTTTGATATCATATTAATTTATTTTCCTATTAATTTTGGTCTCAAGATAAAACATAATCAAAAACATAAGCATGCTAAATGACATATTTAGAAAATACATCAATCAAATACTTTCAAAGTACAAGAAATTAGTCCAACAAATGCACACGTTACACAATATGTTCCACACATTATTTTTAGAAATCTCCAGAAAGAAAAATGTCGTCATTTCCGGGTAATGGGTTAAGAGTTCATTCACAAAAGTGATCACACTAAATTGTTTCCGTAAAAATTATACTAGCGATGTCGTCGCTCAACGCGATCAGCTCGGTATAGCTGTCAATCGAGAAGAGGTTCGGCAAAGGCTTCTCGTAATGTTGCCGGCGTCACGTGAAGAAGATTTTCATAGATTTAGCCCTACGGGTCGAGTACCCGTTTGATGCATCGATCGTTGCATTTTCAATATCGTCGCTGGCAACGACCAGTCACCGACATGCCGGGTCATTACTAAATGCAAATCGTAGCGAAACTAGAATCGATGAGTTTGCACGATGTACCGCGGGAGCGAGCGAGCAGAGCGGAGCATAGCATAGCAGAGCAGAGCAGAGCGGAACAGAGCGAACAAGCAAGCAAGCAAGCAAGCAGCGTGCGTAACGCCGTTTAACCGTTTAGGGGTTCGGGCCACGTTAACGGGGTGAGAATCGGCCGTCGCACGGCTCGACACGCGCCTCGTTGCGCGCCGATCAGCTTTTTTTTCCTGCTCGTCGAATTTTAATAACCTCGTCCCCCGCTCGCTCCCTCCGCCGTTCCACGTGGGCGTTACCGGGGCTTATCAGCGTCGTTACGGATCGGAAAAGTCACACGCGGCCCTCTTGATTTCTCAATTTCGTTGGACGCCACCCCCACCGACGCCCTGTCGGAGAGAAGGGCAATTTTCTCCGACAGATTGATCGTGAGAAACGAGGATAAATTCGCAATTAAAAAATGCTACTTGATCTAATCTTAGGCTCGAGTCAGTTCTCCTAATTGATAGCCTTCCGACCTTCATGTTTTTTCTACATCGATTGAAAGAAGCTACAATGAAATACAAATTCACTTTAACTATTAAGATTTTTAACACCGTAGGGTAGTAGTGCCGATTACTGTGGTGAACACAATTTCTGTGCCTTCAGTTTGTTTGCGGATATAATTAATTTTATATTTACCGATTAAGATTAAATTTTTTAATTCAAAAATAAACGAAATAAAAGAGTAGAAAAGTTTAATATGTATTATTCGATAAATATAAAGATAATTATGACTGAAAACAAACAAACGGCACAGCAAATGGCACACATTTATCCTATAGTTTAACGTCCAATGTTTGAAGTGAGCCTGAATGTTACTTTGTAAGTCAACTGGATCCAACGGGGACGATAAAAGGGAATTTCTCAGTGAGAAAATCAGAGCGGATTGAGTCGTCACCGTGTCATAGAGACGCGTATCAAATCGCGCATTATAATTGGAACGTCGACGTGTACGTACGCGCAGCACGTGCCGGCAATGGGTCGCCGTTCGATTCACAGTAAGACCTGCTCGTATATTATTCCTATGGAATCATAACTCTAATTCTCGATATCGAATCGAATTACACGGCGATTGTTATGGGAGACGCTCGATGAACGAGTGCACGATCTGGAAGGGTGACTCCGTCTGAGCAAATATACCAGTTATTAGAGCGTGGTAACAGGATGTGCTCGATGTCTGACACTTGTTTGATAGAGAGCAATATTTCCTACGCGGGAGATGGGCAACGCATCCCTAAACATAATAAGGTTTTCTACAGAATAATATCAATAAGAAGCGATGGGATTATGTCCACGAATCTCTTGGTAAAACTGATCTTATTTTTAGTAATACACGTTCACGATTTTTACGAACATTATGAACACAGAATGGCAAAAATGATACTGTTAAAGTTCAACGATACGAATAACACTTTGTTCACAGATCCATCTTCATATTATTGCCATCCGAGTAGAATAGCTGAGGTCGATTTTATAAGCCATTTATTAAAAACATTTCTGTTACCTTTTTTCAAATATATGATTTCAAAGAAAAGTATATTTCTTTCAAATATGTATCGTCATTTATAATTGCATTATATTTAATCTACAACAAATACTGTAACAAATATTATTATTAGTAATTTTTATTTTTCCTATTTATTTTGCATATATGTAATAATACATTGTAGAGTAGTCATTCTCCGCTTATAAATTAATTTCGACAGACATAAATCACCAATTAATAACATTAGGTTGGAAAAAATTCTCATAATATATATACATATATATGTACACAGTGAATTTTTTATAAGATACTATTGTGTTATTCATTATTAGACTGTGTATTTGATGCAATTATGACAAAATAAGTAGATCAAATGCAATAGAGTAAAAAGTATTACGAAAATGCAAAGATATTGTTGCATTATTTCGAATTTATTAAAATGATTAAAAAAGGTAGTAAACGTAGACAGTTTTTATTTTGCATACAAATCCGCAGTCTACTAATACTACATATTATTTTTAGGTATATATCGTATATATGTCGAATGTATCGTATATAAACTTTTACAGTCTAATTATTATATTATCGAAAGAACCTAGAAAGTCATAGTGATATGTAAATAGTGATGCAGTTGGTAAAGTTACTGTTGAATATACCATGCTTTCTTATTTTAGAAAATCATGAAATATGTCGTAAGAACGTTTCTTGTTTACAGTGCCTACGCACACACGATTTCCTGTTTTCGTTTCTTTAATACTAGTTAAACTTGTTGCATATGCTTCCCACATTTATAAACGTCGGAGGATAACTTCATTCAACAACAAGAGGGAAATCCTTGAGAAGGCTTACCGAATCCATATGCATCCCTTTGGGTACACAACTTGAACAAATATAAAGTCCAAAACCCTCCAAAAAGAGATTTCGAGTCTGCTCACCCCTGCTCGCAACTGAATCTATTAGCTTCGAATACCCGCCCTCATTACTGTCGAAACCAAACGCTAATCTATGCATACATTGTAGTACATACTAGGGGTACCAATATGCAATGATGTTCTTTTATTGTTATATTTTATTAAATATTCATTACAGCTTAATCTGCTAAATTATTTCCATTGTTATTCATAATTTTCTTATTTCTCGGGAAACATTCGATTTCCTTCTTGTAAAATTTTTAATAATGCATGATTTTGAATGAATAAAATCATCCACCTTACCATGCAACAGTTTAATACTTTGATATCTTGCAACAATCAATTTTTATGTTTATTAAACAAATAATTCAGTCATCCATACATGTAACTCGACAGACAACTTTAATTCTATTTCAACATCAATTGAAATAAAAATTATTAAATAAAAGATTTCGTGTTTTTACTAATATATTTTATGTGATTATACATTCACGGTATAAAAGAAGGATAATAATTTAGTGTCGGCAACATATAAGTATATGTGTTCACAGTACTGAAGTGTAATTTTATTGAGTCATCTGTTTGCGATCACAAGGCTAATTTCGTATGATTGCCATAGATAGGTTAAAGAGTTCCTTCGACCATAAGTAGACTGAAGATTTGTATACAGAATAGTCTGTATAAATAGCTACATACTACAGTTACATAAACATTTTGTTTTTAATAAGTATAACGATCTCAAAATAATACAACAGTGTTTCAATTTTTAACTGCTACACCTATACATAAAAGTGGTAACTCAAAAATCAAAATCAATTGTTTTCAATTTGCATATCAATAGTAAAGTCCAAGTTCGATCGAATAACATCAAGTTATCAAATTAACAAGATTCCTTCTTTCAAATTTTTCCTTCGAACCGTCAATATTAGTAAAGGGTTCAAATTCGCTAAACGATTTCATTATTTTGCATTCGATCTATAGATTTTTGCCATAAATCCATATCATCCGCAGGCTGATCATAATACACGGACAGCGCAATCAGAATTTACACTCGTCGAAATCGCGTATCAATCACCCGGCACCCGGCGTGGCCCACCCTCGGGCCAGCGTACCTAAAGGGATGCATGCGCGCCCCCTCCCGAGGAACCATAATACATTTCGCGCCGGCGAGCGTCGATCCTCCGGACGATCATCCGACGATCGCCCGTCCACACGTCCGCTCGTTTCTGCGTGTCCGTATAAGCTCGTTCTTTTTATGGGTTGCCCTCCTGCAGCGGCACGAGCAGTCACGTGCCCGAGGCGCCCCCCTCGAACGGCCTTCCTCGACCCTCAATCCTCCCCTGTGTCACCAAGCCGCCCACTTTAGACGCCCCTGAGAGAGAACGAGAGAAAGGAAGAAAGAAAGAAAGAACAGTCCTGGCACGACCTACCCTCGTCACCTCCGCAACGAGCTCACCGCTTTCATTTTCTCCCCACTTTCGACCTCTCCCTCTCTTCCTTTTTCTCTTTCCATCTCCCCCTCTCACTCTCGCTCTCTCTCTTCTTCTTTTTCTTACTCGACACCAATTCTCCCGTCCCTTGCCCGCGCACGCGATCCGCCGTTCGCCGCTTTAATAAAAAGCTACTTACTTTTTGGACGCTGTCAACAAGAACGCCAACGCCTCTCGTGCCGCCCATGCCGCCTAGGGATGGAATTATTGCCGACTGATAAGGGACGATTAACGTCGATTCGACAGCCTGCCAGCTTCCGCGATCGGGACTCATCGAGGAAATGAACAGAGACGGGATTTTGATGATCCGAACAACCAATTGTGACTTGATGAATATTTGAAAACTGCCCTGTTGAAGTCACTGAAATTTATGCAGCTTTACTGATTTATTATGCGAACTCTACTCCTGTTTTGTGTTTATCCTATAACAGTTGAACACCGTTTTCTGATTTGTACGTTTTATGACAAAAGCTCAGAAACTTTACATATCATTAACGTTGGAGTAAAATGTGATATTTTAATAAATGTACGTTTTAGTAAATTAAAAACACGTATTACAGATATAAATTAAAAGTACGTATACTGAATATTATTGATATTGCTATTCATTTAGTGCATACGACAGATTCAAGAAAAAAATAAAAAAATAATAGAAATAAATAGAGAAAATAAGGAAGAGAAAAATTTAATTTGAAAGAAATGAATGACATTTATATTTATTAGATTTACTGCGATAATGAAGTTGAAGACAAAACAATGGTTCCAGCAAGTTTTTCGAATATGTTGTTGATAGCAATTCCGGTACAATACTACTCCTTACGTCTGTACAATGATTATATTATTGTAATACATTTGTGACATTTCTTATGATATTCTAAAGGGTAGTAGTATGCTGTTGTGCGAGTCATATACTGTAACTCTGAAAAATAAACAACAGGTTCAACAGTAAAAAGATAATAAACTGTTTGTAAATTATAACTTCCAAATACATATAAAAACAATTTCCATATTATTTCGATAAAATAGCTTTTATCAACTTTTCAAAAAAAGTTTAAAAAAATGCTTTTGTCAGTTTTAATTTAATACTAAACTTACATGGATTTTTGGGAAACGTAAACTGGCATAACAAATCACAGACAAGAAATGAGGGTCTAATAGATAGAAAGTAAAAGGTAACTACAAACTTCCATGCTGGAGGAAATATTTTTAATATCATTATTTTAACAACACTGTGAGCATGCATTCAAAAGGCAAACATTGTTTCTTCGTAGTATTTACAGGGCCAATTAATTCTTCCATCTCCTCTACTTCTTGAAGCCGGAACCCATCAACGCGTTAAAAGTTCAATGGTTGGCATCGTAATTACCCGTATTTAGTCAGTACATCTGTTCGGTAAGATACGTATAAAGAATTACTGTCATCAAATATTTCTATTTAATCCTCGAGTACTTTTGTAGGATAGTTTTCTAATTTCCTATTACTGCTTTGTCAATCGGATAAATAAATAAAATACATAATTACAATGGGGTATATAATAAATAGCATATGATATTTTGAATTTATTCATTCTTATTATATTTAAATTATGAATTCAAATATTACGAGTGGAATATAAAACTGCCGCGAAAGTCCTTGAGGGTTAAGAGAAGAGTAAAGTAAATATTGTAAAGTAAAGTAAATATTGAATCCATAAGGACATATGACAAAGTTGGCACAGTAAAAATTGATCTTTAGTTAAACTTAAAATGAGGTGAAGAAATACAATTTAGATATTCTTACAAAGTGCTGCTAAAATGGATGTCTGGAAGAATTTGACAGCGATCGATGAGAATATAGCTTCAAAATAATTCAAAACACATCTTAGTCGCGTATCGAAGAAGCTTAAAACAGATCACTATGATTTAAAATCTACGCGAAAGTAAATAGAATAAATATTTGAAAATACACTACTAAACTGTAACTGAATGTAACAATTTATTCGATGTGTCTAGAATTTTTACTGCATTTACTATAGATGGTAATAACAAGAATAAAAGTAATTCGAGGAAAAAGTGTTCGGCTGTAGAAAAAAAGATTTTATCTAATTTGGGAACATGAAGAAATCGCGTGTAGAACACGTATCATCTTCAAATAACTTCTGTTCCACTTTCTGTTCCATTTGACGAGTATATTTGTCTTCTCATAAAGTGTTGCAATTTCTTCATAGTGAATATGCTAATCAAAAACAGGCACTTTGTTAAGAAGGATAAATACATTGATATTCTTTAATGAATTGTATATTTTATAAAACTTTTGTATTTAACCCTTAAGTACTACGTCTATTCAAACTTACGTAACCACCATTAGCAGTTTCACTGACTGCTACTGTTTATTTTAATACTATTTATACAAAAGTTTTAATTACATCAATAATGAAGAGATCTAAGTTGGTTAAATATCAGATTTGAGTCTTCGATATTTTGATTAGTACAACATCGCACACTCCAAGTTTTTCATAGTCCGCCGGGTTGCCTATTTCTTTTCATTTATTTTGTATTATGCATTTCACTGAACGTTTTTAATACTCATAGACAAACAAGGGGCACTCGAATAGAAAAGAAAAAAGTTTGCTATTTTCGAACCGTTTTTCGTTATTTTAAGTTCTTACAAGATCGGTTAATTGCATTTTATTTCGTAAAATAATGCACAATGGAACTTTAAAAATCGTTTCCCTAAATATTGAATTTTGACGCGATTTTTAGGTAGCTGTATTTTCTCTACGAAACGACCGAGTTACGCGAAAAGCGACGTTGCTACTTTCGAAACGATCTTGCAAGACAAGCGGCGGAAAACAGAACAGTCTCGCGAGCACTCGTTCGCCACCAGCGAGGCTATAATTTTGTCGTATTCCGTTGCGCAAACAACGAGCCGGCGGAAGAAAAGGGTCTCCAGGGGCAGCGGAAACCGGAGAGCGCGGGGCGTAGAATCTGTATAACGGCAGCAGGACACGTACAGCGGCGTTGAACTTTAATATTACAAAAAGCTGTAATCCGACGGACAGGCCAGCTGGAGCGTTAACCCTGGCCACCCAATTTATAAAAATAACGATGAAATTACTGTTGCGTGAAGTGTAGCGTCACGCAGGACACTGATGCAACGATGCACCGCGCGAAAGGTTGACGAGCGTCCAGCGGACGGTGGGTTGGGTCCAGTCACATGGAGACCGGCTCGTCCCGAAAAGGGGTGTCAGCGAGGGGAGAGGTGCCCGTGCGCCGTTGATAGGCGGCCGAGGGGTATCGAGGGGGCGCGTGGGTGGCCGTGAGGGGTCGCAGGGTGGTGCGGGGGGGCGGCAGCGTGACGCGCGCGTTTTGTCCGTCATCAGCTAGCAGCGTCGGGGCGTTGATGTTTTAGTCTCTCTACTCGCGTTTTACGTTCGAAAAAATATGCGCATTGGTACGTGAGCTAATCGGCGGTAATAACGAAATCTCGGATCCGATTAATTAAAACGGTGAACGAGCGCGGCAGCGCTCGAGAAAACGAGCTCTTCCAGTTCTTTCAAATGTGCGCGTGTCAATCGCGGAACCGTTTCTCGATGATTCGAGACCCGGTCTTTTCGAGCTCGTCGCTGTTTTGATCGACGTCACTCCGATCCGGTGATTCGCTTTTCGTCGACTAGCATTTCATTAGGCGAGAGTTGTCAAATGTTTCGTCCTTTTTAGTAATCTAATTGGCTCGGTTAAACAGGTGTTCTTGTTCGGCGGAGCTGACAGATCGAAATTTTTTAATCTTCCATGATATGAATTTTTTAAAAGGCTGCAAGATTTATATCATTGGAAATGAGCTAATACAAATTTCGAGATATATAAATTCGTGAGGACCGCGCAAGTTAAAAAAGAAATTTAATTTATTCTAACGTGTGAATAATCTTAACGTTCCTGATTACAAAGAAAATACTACAGAGCAAAATACTTTTGTTAGACTGTTGGCAAAAATCGAATTATATAAAAACCTCTGGGAGGTATACATACTACTTCAGAGTTGCACTAATATAAGAAGGGTTAAAATCGTTTTTACAATTTTAGGATACCGAAATAATTTGAACTTATTTGCGAAGAAGTATTATAAATGATACTCGTAATTGGGAAATTCTATATTTAATTTTCCGATCTGTTCAGGCAAATATGATCTATACTAACGAATCTCTCACAAAAAATTTAAAGCTTCATGTTTAGAAAAATCTAAAATTTCACGAATTTCATATACTATTCATTCTGATACAAATCCACAACTCCATGTACAATTATTAATTTTTGTATTTTATATATATGTTCCTTCCTTTTCTTTTACTATCTTCATATTAGTTTATTCAAGCTTTTGATATGAACGGGTTATGTCGCTCATACATAATAAATAATAATAATAATAATAATAATAATGCAATATATTTAGTTTCTTTAAGTTTTATGCACATATGAAATAGATGCCTCTTGCGAACGAGAATTATGTTGATATTGACTATAGCTTCTTTTTGGACAAAATTTAATCTTAATCTTGGTTGGAATCACACTCACGTTCATACGTTTTTACAATTAAGTATCTGTTTCATTATTTACATTGCATTGTTTTTTCAGAATTGTTTGGAATGTTGTTTTTTTATGGCTCTTTTTCATGGTTTACAAATTACTTTCTGTTTTATCAAAATGTTCGGTTGACTAAATCTGAAATTGTAATTTTATGAAATCAAACTGTATAACTAGACTTTAAGCAAATATTATACTTGGACTGCGGATTACATTGTAGATGAACAAAACACCAATCAGTGAAAATTCAACAAGGATTTAAAAATTCTATTGCATTACCTTCAGTCCATTAATATCCTTAATCCTCCAATCGCAAGCAGAGTAGAATTCGCATTCTAAATATAACAAGTTGAAAAAATAACGAAAAATAGTAAATTTAAGACATTGTCAATTTTTTCAATTTTCTTATTCTTTTTTGTTTCTTTTCATCCTCCTTAGTCTAATTCTTAGGATGCATTTGCAAAACAAATAAAATTAATTAGCGATCTCACACCGAAAAGTAATCTCGAATCATCCAATGGTTCCTTTGTAGTTAACAAAAATTCTCGTGTAAATATTCTGTCCGGAGCGAAGGAAAATTTGTTACTTAAACAAAAATTGTCGTTCCCCCCGGTGCGGGCAGCTTCATCGAATGAAACACCGTGGTTCAGCGGATAAATTTTGAAACGATCATCCAGGGTTTCATCCTCGTTATTATTAAATCACGGCGAAACGCCAGGAGGACGGCGGTTCTCTTCGTCCTTGGAACAGAAGGGACTGTCCCTCGGAGTTCCAGAGCAACCCTCATCCCTCCAGCTCCCTCCTCCACCCGCGAAACTCTCTGTTCCCGCGCTCCCCTCCCCACGCCGCAGAATCCTCATTGGGCCGATGCTAACAATGTTTGTAGATATATTGTATCTCACGCATCACTTGGCCCGCAAATTGTTTTATAAACAGATTATAGCGACAGCGGGGTCGCTACCAGCGTGACGCTCGTAATATACTTCGTCCACCCCCTCGCGACCCACCCCTTGGCCCACGTACACAAGAACTATTCCATTGTCGTGAATGACGAGCGAGCCGCGGCGTGGCTCATCGTCGAATCCCGGCTCAATCTTCGATGCGATAAAACCCTGGCCGAATCCGCCGTCTTGATCCTCTCGATTCGCGAAGACAAGACGACGACTGACCCGGAAGACACGACGGTCTTGATGTAGACTGTTTGAATGAACGCGATCCCCGGAATTGAGTTGCGAGTTCGCCGTGAACGTTCCTACACACAACACCGGGAATCGTATTCGCGGTTAGCCAGCGAATCGTACTTATAATTGTTAGTGATCATACGAGGAACAAAGCGGGTTCCGTTATGCGAATGTAATTGAAACGTGCGACTGTATGTTTAAAGGTCTCCTGCGGTAATTTCCGTTTAAGAGGTTTTCGAAACGAATTTTTGGATTGACGAAGTGAACGTCATTATTGGATTTGTCGGAAATCACCGCTTCAGCTGATAATCTAAATGTACCAACAGTACAAAAAATCAAACAGCAATAATTTATATAAAAATGATCTTTATTAACATAAAAACTATTAAAAACTGCGAGAGGAGTTAGTGAAACATATGTAATAAATTTATTATTTTATATTTTATTTAATATTATTTTACGAAATGGTGTTATATAAATTATACTAATATGTAAATATCGTGCAAAGTATATTATACATACATAAATATACTTCACGGTTCAAAACTCTAATCTATTTATTACACAAATCCCTAAAATTACCATTTTATACATATATCGAACTTCCTTTTCATACTCTACTAATTATATTCTAAAATATACTGTACGTATGTACGCCCACAAAACAGAAACTCTGTCCTTACACTGTGGTAATATTATATCTAATATCATATTTGGCATTACATGTGCAATATCGATGTTAAAAATAAGTATTAACCCTATACCGTATTTTCACAAATCTGACTCGTGACTGTGATTTCTAGTAATAATTTGTTAATTATAAATGTTATTCCGTTCTTTAAGCGTTTAAATAAAAGGTGCACAGTAAATCAAAATTTTCTCATCTTCCAAGAAGTTATTACAGTAAAAAAGATTCAATCATTGTAGCTGCGATGAAAATAAAGAACGAACGAATATATTGTAGTTCTCGGGTCATTGATTAACGACGTATCGCGCCATGAAAAATGGTCGCAACAGGCATCTACGATGAAGATCCGAAGGAAGCCATTGCGAAAGGGCTGTTTGAAACTTAGAGTAGAGGGGAGAAGTGAAATTATACAGGATCGTAAAGCCACGCGACCGGAGACGCCTAGCAGACGCGTCGAAGTACCGGGACCGTTAGTTCTTCCGTTTGTGCACGAATAACTAAATTTTTGGTCCCGCTCCTTCAGAAACGCATCCACATAGATTCACCGGGGCTGCAGCATGCTCGGGTCACAGACCATTAAGTCAGGTTTACCACAATAAGCACGCTATTCCGCTCTGGACGGCGGGTTACCGCTATTACCGAGCCAATGAGCCACGGACACTGATTCACCGGATTTTTCCCGTTCCCGGAAACAAAAGTTCGATGCAACTGCGTTCACTGTACTTACTGTACTTCCCTCTTTCTCTCTAACGTGGACTGCTACGAGTTTTTCGAGTAGATTGTTGATTCCAATCTGGGAAGAACGTTGTTAGTTATGCATAGAACGTGTCACTGCGTAATAATATTATAAGTTAGTGTAATTTCTTGTGATAGCTTTAACATCTTTCCAATTTAATCTTCAAAGGGATCAACGTAATAAGAGATAAACAATTTCTTTTTCCAAATGTTTTCACACAAGAGACAAATGAGAGATAAATGGTTGTACTAATCCTTCTTCCGGTACAATTTTATTTATTAAATAGTTTAAACTTAAAATGCAAACTTAACATACACAGTTTGTACAAGTTACTTTTTATAGTACACTTACTTATTTACAATGTCGAGATTACTCTTTTAGTAGAAGATTCTTTTACGGATGCAGTTTATAAATACTATAAAATTTGTTGATTTATTTATTGTTCGGTTCTAGTCAGGAGCATTTGATTATATTATTAAGTCGTTCTCTAAGTTTATAAACTGTTGTTAATCGTATGTGCTGCAACGTCCTTTATATCTCAGTTGATGATGGTGTTAATAAACATTGATTGATAACTGATCAAAGTAGGTTTATACGATCAAGTGAGGCTTGAAAAATGAGAAAAGCAGGAAACAGTAAGAATTTTTTTCTTACAAAATAAAAAATCATACTCATATTCATGAGAAGCATATCCATTTTCGGTATTAAAGTGATATGGGTATGTATGGATTTGAGTGTTCTTGGGAAAAAGTTTTGCGGACAACAGAGGAATAATAAAACCAGTAAAAGAAATCTTTGCTACTAAATAAAAATCCGATATTTATAAAACTAATCTAATACTTTTGAGGGACGTATGAATGGAATAGAACCATAGTGGCGCAATAACATCTTCCTCATAATGAAAATCAAAGAGTGTCAGTGTTTATTAACATGTGTATTGTTTACAGACTAAACTTATTGTTAAAGTAATTCTGGGTGAAGTTAATTTATAGTTTATAATTTATTTCACTTGTATTTTTAACTCCTTGCCGTATCATTTTCTTTACAATTACTATGGTTAGAATGTTTTCGATCGCACTAATTTCTTAGAAGAAAAAGGAATTTTATATTTAATATGTACTTACATCTGCTCGAATGCTTAAATATTGGTGACAAGAGTATAAAATTTGATTCCCACTTAAAGGAACGGATGAAAATTCATACCTAACAGCTTATTACTAGAAATCTCTATCAAAAGTCGGTCTCGTTAAAGGACGGCAAGGGATTAACATTTTGTTATGTATAAATTACATTGTAAGAGATAAGTTAACCTTTTGCACTCGAGTGACGCCTCCGAAGCGCCAATGGAAATTGTTATATTATTTCCAAAATAATTTTTACATTATTAAAGATCCTTCTGATAGTTGTACGAGTCACAAGACTCAATCTCATATCTATAAATTGTACTAAATCATATAAAATGGGAATACAGTTGGTCAAAATATTTAAACTTAACATGGTTTCGAGTGCAAAGGGTTAAAATTTTCAGAAATGTAACTTACGTCGCTATGATTCTCACCTACTTGCATGAGGGTTAATCGAAAGTCACGTGCTCTCTACATTTCGAGCCTTCGAGAACCTAGAACCGTACAGTTCCCGGCACGACAACTTCCGTTTCCTCCCTCGGAAGTCGGTGAAAAGTGGTTCTCCAGTGTGTCAAGCGAGCCGGCATGCCGCAGCGATCGCGGAAAGTTCGCGCGTGAACATCGAGCGCCGGTCGAAGGGTTAAATCGGTTACGTAGAAGGGTGAGCACGTCGGCGGCGGGCAGTGTTTGCCGCGGATATTTTCGAGCCTGGCAATCCGCACTTTTATGCGCGACCCTCTGGAATCTATCGAGCAATCTTCACCGGTAATCGCCTTGACGAGTTATTTCTGTAACGTTTCCCGCGTGCAAGGGGGTGAAACTCCCGTAAGAGGCGAGCGCAAGAGGAGGGTGTACAAAAAAAGAGAACCGACGCGAGCGCAAGTGTGCGACCGGTGAGATGCCTCGCACGATTACCTACCCAATCTCGAATATAATTTTCTTGTTAGCCGTAAAATCGAATCAACGTCGCCGGTGCCTAGCCGCGCGTCGCCTCGACCAACCCCGTTCAAGTCTTCATCTCCACCCCCTTTTCTCTCTTTCTCCTTTTACTGTCCCCTTTCGCTGCTCACGGGGATGGCGCTCGAAGAATGGAAAATGAAGAATGGAGGATGCAGGAACGAGAAGGGGAAGGAAACTGGTTCGATCTGAGATTGAAATGGAAAAATCAACCTGCCCAAACCTGCTGTTAAGGTAAAAGTACCTATTTTGGAACGCTTCCCAGGGAGTATAGAATCATTGACTTTATTGCAACTAAAGTGTTATTGTTGAATAATTACACTACGAAATATTTATTTAATACGAATAAAATATTGAAGTACGAGCCTTGGCCATTTGAAATGCCCGTTTCAAAGTAGGGGCATCAAAAATGATACACGCATACTATCTCTTTTATAAATCGAAAAAATGAACAAATTGGAGGTGAAAATTTGTATATCCACATTCATTTGCTCTATCTATTTTTTATTGTATTATCTGTGCAATGTTTCAAGCAGGGCTCACGATTAAGCTGTGTGTTTCGTAATAGAAACCTTTAACCTCTCGCTTATTTCGCGATCTCCGAGTAATACGATTCCGATGGCCGTTTCAAACATCTCTTCCGTTCTTCGATCAAGTCGCCCGTACCATCCACGACAAGCAACCACTGCCACAACCTGCTCTGTCCTGCCCTTTGTTTTCTACGTGGCCCTCTCAATTATTCTCAAATAAAAGGGCGCGCTGGGGTTAGACCTTCTCCCCTGATATCTCTTTTGCCCGCCTTCTGTTCTCGTTCCGTTACTTTCCTGTACCGCGAACTTTCGCCCCTTCGCCTCTTGGCTTTCGGAAGATTAAAACGCTGTTCTTCGGGGGACGTACCAGGGGCGGGGCTTGATAGACATTGCTACGTTTACCCGCGCCCCGTATCTCGTAGATAAGAAAGGAAGAACCGTTTTACTGCGAATCGTCCCGCGGAAGCACGACACTGACAGTGAAAAATTTGCTAACATCTTCGTTAAGCTCATCTTGAGAACGAGATTCGAATTATTAGAGAAACACGAGGTTCAAAACGCGAGGTTTAAATAGGGAAAGATAATTCTACGTCAAACCCGAGATTAAAGAGAACTTTTAGGTTTTGCAAACTATACGAGTTGATGTAATTGAAACAAATGTTGAAGGAGGAATGTATGGTTTATAGTAGCAGGCCATTTATCTGAAACGTTCGTCAGTATCCGGTTTTATGACTACGGAAATTCTGGGTATCCACTTATCTGAACGTAAACTATAGTTATTTGAACACAAAGTTGAGAGTAGTGGGGATAGTCAGTCGTATCCTATTATATAGAGTTTTACTATACCGTAGTCATTACATAATGTATAACATGAATATAATGTTAGTACAAGTAGTATAGTGGAGCCTCGAATAACGAAACCCCTATTAATGTGACGATCGTTTATCGTAACATCCATTAAACGAAAATTCCGTTGTTAAAACTTGAATTATTGGAATGTTCAATTATTTCTTCAACGCTCTGTAGTAGAAAAACAGTCTTGTTTGATTATCTAAACAGCTGGCTCATTGATATAAAAATATACCCCTTCTATTATGCCGTTTTGTTTTAGTCAGCAGTGATAAGGTTAATAATATGATTTGCTACATTTTATAATGCAGTTGAAACTTGTGTACTTTGCAAGCAATAATAATTAATATTTTCAATGCAAGATATTGTTGAAATAAACTGAATTTGACTCCGCCCTTCGTCCACTACTCTCCTTTCATTTTTTTTTGTTAATGACAATCAAGATTTTATAACATATTTCTCAATATTTCTTCGTAATTTTTGACAACAATTCCACTAAATATATCCTGCAAAAACTGCAAAATTAGCTACTCCCACCTCCCACATGTTCTTTAATTTGTAGAACTTTTACAAAAATATTTAGCGAACTTTGATTTAGAGAACTGTAATGATGATGACTAACTAAAGAACATATTGGTACATTAATCGATGAAATTTCAAAATAAGAAGAAGAAACATACTCTTTATTTCATAATTTAAAATAATAATAATAAAATAGTAAGGATGGGAAATATTTCTGAACCGTTTCATCGACTTACTTCATGCCTATCGACGCGTTGATTTTGTGAAATTTCTTACGGCCGATGAATCGAATATGGTATTAGTTTCAAACTATCGCAGAGATGCACGATAACTTCTTCACAGAGCGAGGCAGAAGGAAAGTTTCGAGTCGAATTTGCGTCATTAAAA
The DNA here is from genome assembly GCF_028453695.1 of Augochlora pura. Lineage (NCBI taxonomy): Eukaryota > Metazoa > Arthropoda > Insecta > Hymenoptera > Halictidae > Augochlora > Augochlora pura. The sequence continues at coordinate 18,033,971 of NC_135773.1, read as the reverse complement.
ATAATTACCCGATGTCGAGGGCGGCGGTGCCGGAACACGACAATCACAGCGACGATAGCTGCGGCGGTGGCGGCGGCGGCGGCGCGCCGCGGCACGACGGTTTCTTTTCTTTTCTTAGCAATTATTATATTCTTCTTCCCGTCCAGGTCGATCCGTCTCGACTTATCGGCCTACCACGGAACAGAATAATAGGCGCATCCTGCTGCAGGAGATTGAAAGGAAAAGGAGGAGTGCCTTCTACCTTAGCCAGGTTCACTGGTAAGGGAGCGAGTGCCCTCTTCTCCTATGCGCCTCGCTGACTACAGACCACGGAGTTGAATCAATTAAAGTTTAATCCGGAACCAGGATCGAGAGAAGCAGCCCCTTCGTCCACCTTTCCTGCCTTGCTACCCTACCCTCGTCCCCCTTTCACTCTTTCCCCCCTTTTTTCTTCCGTCCTGTCTCTTGTCCCTTTGTTTCACCCTCTTTCAACCTTATCCTCTTCCACCTTACTGTTTCTTTTGTCAACTCGTCTCCATATTCTTCTCTTTCATGCTATCGGGTCATTCAATACGTTCGAGCTTATTAGAAAGAACCGCGTGCGAATGTTTGCTACGATGATCTGCGGTTGCTTTCCACGATTAAGCCCGAAGATTTTCCAGAGGCAAGTCCAACGCTCGCCAATGCAGCGCCGTTCGATGGACACGTATGCAAAGCGGTATGCATGCGTGCTTACGGTCACAAAATTATGCAGCGACGAGCAAAGGTGTCCATACACCTTTTAAAAGGGTATAAGGGTATAAGCTTTTTAGAACTTCTGAATGAATTTTTCAAATTTTCATTATAGATTCAGATAAAAAAGCGAAAAAGCTAGAGTATTTTATATATTTTTATTTCAATAGCGAGATTTAAAAAAATATATTGCAGTCGTTGTATAGTGAAATAGTATTTCTAACATTTGAAAGAATTATGTCATTTTGGAAGATGTGTGGACACTTTTGCTGGTCATATATATATGTATATGATTATGCATCATGATTTTCAACTTATAATTCACACATGAGAGAAACGTGTACTTTTATAAATTCGTTAATGATACATTATATATACTCTATAAATATTAGTTTCTTGCCGATATAAATGCAAAAATTGATATTTCCTGGTTTCGAGTTGCAAGAACATTTTTATACTGAATTTACGTCGACTTTGAATATTTTTATACTAATTTTGAATTGACTTTGTTGTTGAACACTGTTGAACCAAAAAAGACATTGTTAAGACTGTTCGTGTAACAATTCCCAAGGAGACTTTAGACTCTTCCCTTTTTGAATTCCTGCAATTGCAATTATATGTTACTTCCGCAGCTGTTTATAGAACTTATTATAAAACCTCCGTTTTCAATGCATTTATTGTTGCAGCGTACAATACCAATCTCACTGTTATTCCTTTCGCGCGTACACCATTCATGAGCCCACTTGCATCTTTTTCTCCGTTTTCTGATTCCAGTTCCGTTCGCATCTCCTTTCATTCCCGCGACACCGCCGTATTTTCTCCTTGTCTCTTCCGTCTGGTCGTGTATTGAAAGATTTAAATTACTCTCGCCGTGGCAAGAAACGAGGGCACCGCGAAGATCGGCTATAAGGGGCGAAGACGACGAGGATGATCGAAGGAACCCGAGGGGGAGTCGCGGCGAGACTCGCCTCTATAAAATAGCGGTGGAGGGGCCGGAGAAAATTGGGGATCCCCAAACTGTATCGCTTACGCGAGGGGCGCCCCTCACAATGGGGACTCGCAACGAGCGGAAGGAATAGTTATCCGTAATATGGGGTGACGCGTGCTGATGAGTCGGGCCGGAAGTTTCGATCACTTTTATCCCCGCCGCCCTTCTACCCATTCTCTTACTCCCGTCTTCGTTAAAAACGGCCTGCGTATCTCCTGTCACTCAGCGTGGCATTCAATCTTTGATCTTTCGACAGCATGGCGAAGCGAGTCGAACGAATTCATTGCGTCGGCTCTTCCTTTGATGAGAAATTCCGCGAGAAATTAGGTCGCGTGAAATGCGGAATTTCAGACTTCAATGTCAATTGAATTATTGCCACTAGATATTCGTATAGAGTCCTTGTTCGTAAATACACTGCGGATTTTTGCGCGAATCCACTTTTATATACGTAGTTTTGCAGAAATTCAAATTAAAGGTAAGTTTCCTTCTGCAAATAATATATTCTCCTGAAGAGAAAATATAAATGCTACTAAAAATTCGTTTGTTTGCATGTACTCTTGCATTTGAAGAATCTGCACCCGCTATATATGCCCGAAATACCGCAATTTATTTATGGGTAAAGAGATTAAATATTCCTCACAGTTGTTGGATATGTTAAGTATTACTTTGTTTTGCTTCAGTTAACTTTGTTAACATCGCGAAAAATTCTTGAACGCAGTTCCACGCTTCCATAGCAGCTAATTATTAAATGAACACCCGGATTCGTACTTAGAATCTGATACGATAGCTTTGAATTAAAACAATGTAATTATTTTATAAAAAATAATCAAATTTTTAAATGGAGTATGTGAAGTAATATTAGATTGAATGTTTTTAATTCATATTAGCACATAACACATTAACTCTCTTCATTGCAAAGAATAGTTAAAACAATGTAGTGCGATATTCATTTAGAATTAAAAGTATAATAAATTATTTTGTATTCAGTTGGAGGATTTAGCATAAAAAATAAATCCAGATCAACACTTTATGCAATTAATCTTTACTTAAATTCCAACCCACTTATTTGTATTGATCAGATGAGTGAATTTAATCTTTAATATCGTAGTCAGTTGCCGCTAGTGGGACAGCTAAATACTTTACTCCGTTGATCGTTCACATCGTACAGATAACAAGCGTCCGCTAACGTTTGGGAATGTCATTCATCTTCACGGTTCGCGGTCATTCTACGCGTTCTGTCTAAAATGCGGCAAACGTACTTCATTTTTCGTATTATTGACATGTTCAATCGCAGCAGTCTGGAAAATCGCCAGCTCGACGTCCAACGAAACGAATCATGGGCTTATCGGGACGTCAAAGATTTTGCGGTAAAACTGGCTTCTACAAAAGAGCGAGTACACACGCTAACGTAGGATCCTCGTTCTTTCCATGAGCTCGTGTTCAGCATGCTTCAACAGCTTCCTGAAATAACGTTCACCGTTCCAGCCGAAATAACTCAATTGGGAATCATTCAAAGAGGGGAAAAAAGATATTCTAATTAACTCGCAACTTTATGAAGAGATCTACCTAGGTGTGGAGATAATTCATTAAAAGCCGGGCACGTCTCTTTGCGATATGATGAGCATGGAAAAATTACTTAATTTGTTTGTCTTTTATTATATCATTCTTCTAATTAAAATATTCGCGTAGACGTGATACGCTGTCGGTTAAGAGATTGGAGAATATAATAATTTCTTTCAGGCGAACGAAACTGACTATATTTCCCCATCACTGGAATTATGTTTTTATGAACATTTGCTAAATAAAATCCCTTTTGATATGTAAATCGTTATGTATAAAAAAAACTTTCACTAGATAGTATTAAAGAATTGTTTTATGTAAAATGTATACAAATAAAAAATGCAATGGGATACAATTTCTATTTTTTATAAAGATTAGCAGTCTACTTATGACAGTTATGCGCGAGGAAAATAATAAATACTTTCTGGTTACTGATTTTTGTCGGAGAAATTGTTCAAACAACTACTACGTTTGGCCCCAATTGTATATTATTAACCCTTAACAGTCCAAGAATTTCTCTGATCAGTTTTGCAAAAATTACGATCTTGCCCCATAAAGTCGAGTTGAAGAAAAAATGATCATTATACCGATGTAAAATTTTATACGAGTTAATAAATGGAGGCATTTGTGTTTTTATTTATGTACATTACATGCCCACGATATAGTATGGAAAAAAAGTAATAATAATTAAAAGGAAATGCCACATTGACAAAGGGTGCAATGCGCGTCAATAACTTCCCTCTAATTTATCCGTACAGATCCACGTGTTCGCAATTGTATCCGTTCCTTTTGCCAGAACGGTAGAAGAAGAGCGGGCGAGCAACTCTCTCGACACGCGCAAGCGGCCATAAATTATCACGAGAATTCAGTTTTCGAATGATGGCGGGGGTTGTTCAGCGGATTTCTCCGCTCGGAACGGAACAAGATAAACTCGGAAGAAACTCCGACCGATACTCGTGGCTCGGGGAAAATCGAAAAGTGCATCTGCCGGCGCGGTCTTTTTGCTCGGGCACGCGAAACAATGGCGGCCGACTTGCGAGAGTGCATCTCTACGGCCCGTTTACCTGCAAATGCACTGCTCGCGGGACCGCTGACCCGCACGGCAATTTCTCATTTTTGTCGGGACAAAAGCGCGCTAAATCTTATTGTTCTTATGCCGGTAATTAAGGCGGCTGAATTAGTTCGCGATTGTTCCACGGTCGCTTCAGCCGGACCCGCGGGGATAATAAATAAGATTCTTGAGAAGTTTCTGACCGTGTTACGCCACAATCCTGTTTATGCTCAACGTGCTACGCCCTCCAACCTCCTCCTCCTCCTCCTCCTCCTCCTCCAGCAACGCTTGCAAAGGATTAACGACAAAAAACCAGCAGTCGCTGCTGCCACCGCATTAATTGCAATCGTAACAAAACTCTTAGCTACGTAACAGAATCTTCTCCCCGTTGCAGACGTCCCGTGAATTCTTCACTTGTTCGAAACAACCGCGATGGAATTTACCTTTGTACCTTACTGTTTCAAATTTACCAGTTCAAAAACATCTTCATTATTCATTTAAACGTATTTATTCGGGAACACGGAACTTCCCGAACATGTATGTAAGTATAATATTTGAATTATAAAATTCTTGGCAGTTTAAACTTACATTTTGTTGACAATGTACGGTTGAAGTATCTTTTAAGCGTATAATATTTTTATTTTCGCATGGATTCGATGGATGATTTGCCAGCTTTTTTGCACGCTATTTTCTTATCTGTGCCATTTTGTAATGTAGCTGTCATAATTCACAAGTTCCAGAATAGTAGCCGGAATGTTCTTTTAATGAGATTACTTACAAACAAGTAAAACAAGTGAACTTAGTGTAAATATAACATAATTTATATTAATGCTAACTTTATGGCACACTAATATGATGGAATTATTCATTAAATTGAGAAAGAAAGGAAAACTTATTAAAAGACAATAGCAAACATAGATTGCGTGTATTTATTATTGTCTACATTATATTCTGCATGTCTTTGAAATATTGTAACATTGCATAGTACATCAAGTTACTCTATAAGAGGTTTTTAGCACTTTGATGTTATTTAACCTTTTAGATACTACGCGCCACTATAGTGGCTTTCGCGAATGGCTCGTGCTTTACTCAATTGTTTTATTATTTATTAAAGCAAACAATTAAAGTGAAAGTGTGTATATACAATATATTAAGAAAAGATTATATGTTATTAGTACTATATATAGATATCCGGAAAAAATATATATTAAGAGAAAATTGTAATTTAGTTACGAAAAACTTTATTTGCGCAAAATCCTGCCGTATCTAAAAGGTTAAACATTCTCACACAAAACTTTAATTTATTTTTTTGAATGTAAGACAAAATACAATTCCTCGTATGAAATATTTGATTCAAATCGTAAACATGATCCTTGGAAGAATAGTTTTACTCTCATTTTACAGATGATGATGTCTCAAAAGTTACTCGCAATCGAGAAATGAAGGGTTTCTATGGCCATTTCAAGTGTCTTTTTCCTTAGCTCAAATGTAATTTACGGTTTTGCTTACGAATTTTTAATGAAAAACAGTGACCAATGAGAGGCAAGATCAGATAGGTGGTCAAGGCAATGGGCGGAACTGGGCTTCGATTGCTCGTTGGCTCTGCCGTCTAGCGCCATCTGTGCTTGTCTCTCATTGGTCAGCGTTTTTCATTAATAACTCGTAAACGAAGCTGTAGATTGCTTTTACACTAAGAAAATGGTTATTTCAAATGACCTGAGAAATTTTGGTATACCCTATAGAATGAAAGTAAAACTATTCTTTCAAGGCTCATATTGCGAGGTTATGAAATGTAGCCAACCTTTTGGGCGCGTCGTCGCTTTTGGAAACGAATCGGCCGAAACGGGATCGAGGGCGAGATTCGAGCAGACAAATCGCAATAAATTTTTGCGAGTTCGGTGGCGAGTCGCATAAATCGCGGCGAGCCACTTAAGCATTCCGGCGCTCTTTAATATTCACATTCCGGAATGTCCCGGGCGCAACATTACGACGCAGTGCCTTGACTCCAGGACCGCAGTATTTCACTTCTCCCAGGAAATGTCGACGTCGTTCGGTATCTCGTTTCGCCCGGAGGGGCGGGGAGGGTGGGAAAGGGGGCGAGCGTAGAAAACTTGCAATTGCAAAAACTTGTCTGGTCCTCGAGACAAAAGGACAAAGTTTCCTACTTCGTAAGAGTTGCCGGCGACTTCTACCGTCCTCTTCCAGCCACGACTTTTTCAATTTCACTCTTCTCCTCTGTCCTGCTACCGCCTCCGACCGTCTGACGAACTTTCGTTGACAAGGGCTCCCGGAAGTGTATTCCTGCTCCCCGCAAAAACGCATTTCCGAGTAACTCCGTCCGAACTTCGTTCGAGTACCGTCGATCTAGTAATAATCACTTATCCCTTCAATAGAGATTTCTTTCGTCTTCGTTTCTTTCCGATAATTCTCAACCGTATGCAGCGGATAATACTTTCAACCCTTTGTAGCTCGAATCTTTAATATCATTGGACGCAAATTTATGTAACACGAAACCAGCAATTACCCGCATTTTAATGTAATTTAACCCTTTGGCTACGGCAGACTTTGGCACGGCCGTAGTTTTTCGTCAGACATGCATTTCTGAGAAAGTATATTAAAATATTCAAAATATTGAATTCTATTATAATAAACCAATATTACTTGAAGTTAACAGTAATTTTAAGCTTTTTTTACAATATATAACATAAATATTACACAATATATAATTAATCAAATTTAATAATAAACGGGACGAAATTTGATCTTGACGCCTATTGGCGCCTACAGTACCGGGAAGTCAACATGTTTCGGACGCCAATAGGCGCCAACAGTAGTCAAAGGGTTGATAATGAATTCACTATTCTGAAAACTATTATATTTATTGAGATGCAGAGTTTGACAAAACATTAGTCGACGACTAACGATTAAATCACTACAGTTAATTCTTAATCGCAATCAACGAGGAATTTAATGGTTAATTGTAATTAATGATTAACGGTAATTATACAATTCTTAATTGTAATAAACATGACAAAGACAATTTTCAACAACAAATCAATCACTTTTTCGACATTCATGCGTTCAATCAATGACCTCAGATTACATGTATCAATCGATTAATTCAATCGCCGACTTTTCGACAATTAATGCCTTTAATCGTTTGCATCAGTAATTTAATGTGATTAAAAATTTTAATCGATTGATGCCCAATACAGTTTTAATGTCTGAAATAAGAATGAAAAATCATGATACATCACGATTACAAAACAATGACAGAAGAAGCTGCGTTCGCTACGTTGTGACCAAAAACGATACAACATAATAAATCGGTAAGTGACAGCACAGTTGCATAGAGTTACAACGAATTGTCAATGAAATTACCAAACGGCTTAAAACCACTATATTTGATCAATCTTATTTATATCGATCATTTAAGAATGCTTGTACAAATAAATTTGTATTCGAATAACAAAAATAACTTCAAATGAATTTCTATTTGAATTAAATCTTGTTTACATGAATTTTATTCGATAATGTTAAATAAAATTTTATTGGTTAATTCATATCTCTTAGCCACCATCCGAATAAATTATTGGCAAATATTGTTTTGTATTGTTTATTTTACTGCTACTATGTGTTTGGTTGTCCGGAAATAAATTGCGGTTTGAACATGGTATACAGGTTGTAATAAATATACCAAATTCTAAGAAATCATTTCTTTCTCTATGCAATAATTTGAATCAATATTGTAAAGTAGATTTATTTATTGTTAGATCCCATTTTAAATTCATATGGTGAAATGGTATGCATTTTCTTTCTTTCCATCGTTATGTTCGGAAGTTATATTCTCATCATATGCAAGTAGAGAACAGAAACGTAAAATAATAAAGCGACATTTAACCTTTCAAAGAGCATATTTCATAATAAACATAAATTAAAAATGTCCGGGGTACAAGCAATCTAGCAATAAGTACAACAAATCGGAAAGCCGCAATTTATTCCAGGACAGACTAATAAAATCATGTAGGGGAGAATTGTATACTACCAACCGGCGTACAGTGTTGACCAAAACTAGTTTCACATTTCATTGTTCGTTAGTTATATTGGCCGCATATAAATGAAGAAGTACTGTTATATGTAATATTCTTCGTTGTCATTCTGTTGTTATTTTTTTCATTGCTCTAACACCTTGAACGTGTATATTAATATAGTTCCCGAAATGTTATTATCTTTAAAGTAAATAAATAATTTTGTTATATTGAGGACAGTAAATGCCTATTATTAAATATTAATGGTTTTGGAATTTTTGTATACGCTACTCCTAAGACCATTAAATTCTTTCTAGTAATTTATCGTCGAATAACCTTTTTGTGATAAATACAAATAAAAATAAACTGATTTTGCAAAGATATTACTAAGAAAGTAGGAAACTCGATTTTAATGAAGAAGTTACGAAGTTACGATTGCAAAAAATCATTTGGTGAAAATTATTGTTAAGTGACATATGTGACATTAAATTGATTTAAAGTCTTCTATTAGAGCATTTATACATATGCATATATTTTTTCTAACACTACTGAACTGGAACAAACATTTCTCAATCATTTGCTGTATAAATAATGTTCGCTAAATTTTATTTTAACTAAGGATATTTCAAGTTATAGTATAAAAGCTTAATTGTATTACTCCATTATTCTTATAAGAAGCTACAAATGAAGTACTTCAGTTACCTCAAAATTATGATTATAATGATTAATATGCTGATTCTTTATAATGATACATTAATTTGCAGGTTCAAGTATAGCCCACTATTTATAAAGTAATACATACATTGCACATCTATGTATGAATATGCACTATAAGCACATAAAATTGTTTTTAAGAGAAAATAAGTGTACATCGAATCGGGACTAAAATTAGGTATTATAGATTGGTGCAATCTATCAAATTATTACTTTTAGATCCAGGGGGTTACATAAATTTTTATAACTAGTGGAAAACTTTATTAGGTTTATTAGTATAATTTATTTTCTTCTGAAAAATTCCTTGTAAGTCGTCAAACTAGTTTTGACTAATTATAGTCACGTACAAAAGGATTCATTCTTATCTAATTTATAATATAATATTTTTTGATTGAGAAGCACAGCTTTTGCAAACATAATTTAACATAACAAAACGAACAGTACAATATTGAACAACATAATTTCCACATTACGAAATTTTAACCACAACTAACCATAAATATTCTGAGCATTCATCAGATTACACACTATACAGGGTGTCCCAAAAGTCACTCACAATCGAGAAATAAGGGGTTCCTGAGTTATTAACAAAAAAAGAACAATAAGCTAGTGCGGGAAACAGAATGCAGTCAGCTGGCGGGAAGCGACTGAATTCGTTTCTCATTTATTATTTTTTTCCGTTGAACAAAACCACCGATTGCATTTGCGCTCAGATAAGTTATTTCAAATAACTTCAGGATCGTCTTATTTCCTAATTGTAAGTGACTTTTACGACACCCTATACATGATGCAATATAATTTACCAACATCAGAAATCCCTGTTATTGAAATATGTTCTAAGTAAAATTAGCTGAAACTAAGGCAATCCGTATGCGAAATATATCTTGTCACAATTAATAAATATGAAATCTGCACTGTAACCATTTAACTGTCCTATTATCGAAAGATACATGCCACCCTGTGCAGCCCGGATAATCTAAATTGTACTGTATTCACATTGTGTCGATTATTTTCCATTAATTGGAACTTTGAATATCTCGTATTCCTAATTATACAATCGAAAACGATGCAGAATTTTCCACGCGTCCAAGCATACGGTACATGTTCGTGAAATAAAAATTCCGACGTTTGTTCAAACGGGAGGTTCGTGTCCGCGTTGATATAACCGATGATTAAATAACAAATAGCGAACGAAGTGGCGCGGCGCTCGATCGTCTCCGGCTTCCGGGATAGAAACAAAGGGTTCCGCGCGGAAATAGTGTCGCAGTGTGTGGAAAATGAGAGGCAGCAATTGTTCGTCATGCTTCACTGGACACGACGCAATGGAATTTAATACCCTTTGTAGCGCATGAAGTAGCAAAATGAAATTAAATTCGAACAAAACGGGCCGCGCGTTCGACGGCCGACCGGGGCAGGGAACGAAACGAAGTCAACCGTCATGTTACCCGCGTTTGTGCGGAAATATACAACAAATGTAATGTAAGCGTCGCAGATGAATGACGCGTATTTTCGCTGAAGCGACACGCGATACACAGGAATCATTGAAAGCCGAAAAACTAGCGGAAATTACGCCGAAAAACGTGACCGTGTCGAATATGAAAAATTTGCGGACACACCGGACAGGCAATTTAGAATGCCGCGTTTGTGACATAGAACTTTTCCGAACAATTAGATGTCCCGCGTATGAGACACAATTTATTAACACGCTGCGTACCCCGTCGGTTACATATTGGTGACATTAATTTTTGACTAATTTTCAGAATTCTTTTTCATTGTAATATAACAAACGGAATTTTACTGGGATGTTTACAACTAAGAAGAGTTAAGATGCCATTCAATATCGCATCCCCTAAATTTTTATTTTCAATTTTGCTAATCAAATTACGTTGATTTTGTGGAAATTGTGGACGCATTACTTTCTTACGTCTTCAGTTCGACGATTAATGGATATTTTTAACATTTATTAATAACATCCGATCTGTTTGTCTTTTTATCGTATTTAGTTGTTGGCATTTTTAATTTTGTTAATATGTTTTTGTATTGGTATTCTCATCAAGTCGAAGTTAGAGCGTGCTTCTCAATATTGCTTACTATATACAGGTAAAATAGAAATACGCAAATTTGCAAAAGAGTAATTTTTTGTTATAATTCGACTACAGACTTTTATGCGAGATAAAGATTGTCTACATCGGTCGCAAGAAATTGAATTTAATTCGCAAGTGTTTTCTCCTCTAATAATTTTAATTGATGAAAAAGCTACTATTGCTTTATTTTGCCAAAATCTGAAACGAAAACAAATGAAGTCAAAAATTGTCTAGACCTATTAACACGATATTAATGTAAATTGCGTTTCGTTTAACTTAGTTTGGAATTTTGCGAAAGAACTGTAACACCTCCTACGGGCGAGTTTACAATTTTTATTTAGAAGTGTTTGAATAATTAAAATTGTTTTCACTTGATTGCGACCATTTTATTTATTAACAAAGAGAAAATCTATAATATTTTCAATTAGTATGAGCTTGGCCATAGCGATTATTAGAATAAAAGAAAAAAAGTCTACAATTAAAAAAATAGTGTTTCTAACATTTCTAACAATGTTTTTTAACATTTTCAAATAATTCAACTCATTCAGTCTAGTTTTAAGAAAGTTATCGTATTTTAAAAGAAGTACTAATTAAAGAATTTGTACAGGAGATCGTGGTGCGAAGAGTTAAAGAAGCGGGCTCAAAAATATTTAAATTGGTAAAGACTTCAGTGGATGCTACGAAACAGTCAGCAAACACGATGCTGTGGTTCCCAATCAAAGGACAAGATCAATCGTCGCGAGAAAGAAAACTTTGGCCGGACGTGAAAGGAAAACGGGACGGCTAGTTTGAGAATTGGCGTGGGCTGTCGAAAAGAGGCTGTATCAATTGGCAGCCGTGGTTTCCCAGGCTCAGCGAAAACGCGTCCAAGTCGCCGGAGGACCGCGAGGCTTCCCCGTTGGAAAATTGGTAGCACGTTCCCATTTCTAACAACAGAAGCCGCACAAAACGGACCCCCCGTCGGCGTCGCGGACCATCGGTCGTTTATCAAATATCCGCAGTTAATCCAGTTACGAGCAATCCGTGAGACGACGCTCGCAGTTTGCGACGAGGATGACGGTGAAAAGGGAGGTCGCCCGGATGGGGGCGTCGGTGTGGATAGCGAGCCGCTGATTGCAGCGGGTAATGACGGGGGCCAGGGGTGAGCAGCAGCCTGGAAGTAAGTAAAAATTTAAAATTTAGTTACTGCTCGCGTGCGTCCGACGGTTTGCGAGCGCCGCGGATGTGTGACAGGATGAGTCAGCGCGGATAACTAGCAGTTAGCGGGACGAAAGGGAAACGGTGCCTCATTGCCGTAACTCCGTCTCCCGCACTTTTCACATGTGCCGTTTAGACTGTCGCAGAACATCAATATGTGCAGACTTATCCGAACACTCATAACAACGTTATCCTTTTCTGTTTTAAACTGTACGTACCTATTAAAATCGATTCGTCTTTGTTTTTCAGAGCGTTCCAGAAATTTTCAGAACAATTACCGTGGCATCTATTTGTATTCGGGAATAATTAATTTCATATTTATCGAATAAGACATATTAAATTTTTTTAGCAAAAAGTAAACAAAATAGAAGGATAACAAAATTTAATATTTCTTAGTCGATACATATAAAATTATGACAAAAAACAAACAAAGTCTGCTAACGTGTGGTATCTTCTCAAGAGACCAATTTACATTCTTTCTTTTTACTAAATGATCTACGTGGTTGGAAGAAACTACATGTAAAAATGAACGGAAAAAATTTCATTGCAACAATGTTCGATCCAAGTTACTAGTATTTTCATCAAAATTTCGAAAGCAAAGACGAAACAATCTATATACAACGTTGTTGTGGATACATGATGTTAACCATTTGGTACAACGCTTCTTGCAAACTTATGATTTCAAGGTTCCGATAAAAATTCTTCTTTGAAAAAGTCGCGAAAGAATTCCTTGGAATTTGTAATTGTTAAGTAACCTGAACCTTAATAGTTCAACGTATTTCTAATGCGCTATATTTTTCCATAATGAATCTTATTTATATATTTATTGAATTTATATGTCATCCATGTTAATTCTATAAAACACAGTGTATCATGTCAAGATAAACTATAAATAAATAAAACTTCAGATGATGTTGCTCGATTATAAATTCAAACAATTTTTTGCATTATAAATAAAATTGTAACCGCTTTTGAATAACTTTTTGAAAAATTCTCATCTGCTAAGTTTCGCTTTTAAAGAGGCTATTATTATCAGTTATTGTAATCACTATTTCCCTATATGTAGAGAAATGATATATGAGATAAGAAAAATGATTAAATTTGAACCGTTTACAAATACAGTAGAAAACGCTGTCCACAAACGAATGATTCATTTCTAACGTACTATTGAAAACGAGTTTCTGGAATAATATATCATCTAGCGTTACCTCCGCTGTTAACATAACAAAGTTTGTAATACCTATTCTTCCAAATATAGTGGTGAAATCACAAATTTCTGTTTCCCCGAAATTTACATGATGTGGGTACGCGAGCAACTTTTCAAGACCCGCGACATACGCGCGCGTCGTAAAATTTGCGTTTCTCTCGGGGCGAAATTTCACCCAATTAGATCGAGCGTTTCAGAGTACGAGGCAACAAGCAACCATGGTCCAAGTGGAATTAGACGCGAGTAGCCAGGGTCGTTTATCGTTCATCCTCCGGCCGACTGCAATATGCTCGGCCGTAAACGCGCGACCGCAGAAATCCTTAAATTTAAATTATCCTGCTTTCTCCAGGTATTACCTTTTACGCCATTCTACGCCGATCATGCGATTAATCTTGTGAAAAAGAAAGCAGACGTGCACAAAACAGCTTGAACGTCTTAAAATTCTTGCAATTGTCGTCCAATAATTTGGCACTAGGTGAAACTAGGATTGATTATAATACGTAATTCACAATTGTTAAGATCGTGAAAATGAGTGTTTAGAGAATTTAGTCGACATATTCGGACACTTTTTAAAAGGAAGTACCTTTCTTTTTATATGAGACTATAACGATAATTTAAATAATGTATTTTATACGAACGCATGTAAATTAAAAAAAAAATGTACTATTTCAACTAACTAAAATTTTTGGAAAAATTATTCTAGTCATTGTCTAAGAAATTAGTTCCCCTAATATTTCAAAAATATTCAAGTTATTTGGGTCGATTTTAAAATAGTTATCACATTTTAAAGAGTGTCGGAATGTTTTCATTAGAAAAATTGTTAAAAGTCTGAATGACACTTCCGCCGTTAAATGTTAAAAATATTGCGAAGTACAATATATTTTCGACTATTTTGATATGCTAAATAAATCATAACTGAACTATAAAGTAGCTTAACTCTAAAATAACTTAATTTTCACATAACTTAATTATTTTTGTTTAGTAAGTAGTACACCTATTAGTAAATGGCAACAGTACTCGTTTTATTATTTCATTGTTAATAAATACATTGTATCTAACATAATTATATTATCAATGAAAATAGATAGCGAAATAAATTGTTGTCGTAAATGTGAGAAAGAAATTTTTATTACTTTCATGAAACAATGTAGGATAGTGACTTTTGGTGGATTATAAATATAATACGCTAATATTATAAATGTTATAATATTGATAGAAATTCGAGAATAAATGAGAGATAGTAAAAACTTATTGTTCGCAGAAACCATGTTAACGTTTCTCGTAAAGAAAAATCAGGTTTACATTATTACGACACTTTCTGTCGTTTTACAGTTAGACAATATTCATCGGTAGAACGTAAACATGTTAGTTTTTTACTAACGGATCGGACAGAACAAAACATGCACGATAGAATGTACCTGCACAATTACCAGCAAGCAAATAACCTCGTTATAGTCCCGCATTATACGGTAAATATCGTCAATAATTATCGAAATGTTTGTTCAGTAAAAGTTAGCCAAACTTCGCGTATCACAATTGTAGGATATCTTTTTTACTTCTCCTGAAAAAAAATATTCGATTGAACGAACGTTAATATCCGTATAGAAATTTAACGTGTTTGGTTTCTGCTATGTTGCCAGAAGTAAACAAAAATTCTGGTAAATTTTGACATTTTCACTGATATTACTGCAAAAATAAAAAGAACAATCTGACTATGTAAATGATTATCCCGTAATAGGACATGTTTTTCTGAAGAGTAACATTCCTCTCGTCATCTGGATGATTGGAACAATTGCTTCCTTTCGCATCAATATTAAATTAATCCGGGCAACAATCTCTTAAAGGTCAACTTTTTTAGAAAAGATTGACTTGAAAGCAAATTGCTATAAAGATGTTCTGAGTAGGTTGTAAAGACTTGTAAAGGTTTCATAACGTGGTCATGCTATAGGATTCATTTTCATTATAATGCAAAATTATGCGAATGTTATAAGATTCAGAACAAGCTGCGTTAACATGCATCCAATTCTGCGTAGCATATACAGTTTTCGAGATTACTATGCACTTTAATGTAACTTCACACTTTAAAATGTACATAAGTATTATAACAATTATATAATTATATAATTATTACATTATTAAGACTCAACACTTGCATATTACATTTAACAACTATCAAATTGTGATATTCTGAGCACTCGGACAAAATATGTGTGACCAATCAACATTTGGATCTTGCAATTATTTCAAGAATAAATCATTTGATTATTTCTGTAACTCATTGAAATTTTTCTTGAGCGCAGACGCTTTAAAGTAAAATCTTCTCGCTGCACATTATTTTAAGGATTATTTCTTTTGTCATATTTGAAGTTCAAAAATAAGAAAATAATTTGTTCTTCGAAATTTCTATTATCTCAAATCGATCGATATTATTTGTACTTTGAAGTTACGAAATGAATGACTTCAAATCATTATTCCATATTTTCATTTAAAAAGAAATTTAGTCATGCCTGGTGTAAAAGGGCGATTTTCGGAACCTTTTCAATCGCTAGTTGGGCTGACAGGATAAACGATTCGGTCCGCGTTTGAGAAACACTGCCGCATCTCGGGGCCACGGATGTCAGTGTAGAGGAGCGATGGCATCGCAGGGGTGTAAGCTTTAATAAGGGCTGCCGAATTTCACACTGACTTGGCTCGCCACGGAGCCAGAAAGGGAGTCAGGATCCACGGAGGCTGGATCGCCGGCACGCAGAGGGTGCGGAAGGGGTGAGGATGTTGCACGAGCGGGCAAAGTAAGGGAAGAAGAATCGGGGGACAATGAAATGGGAAGGGAGGCGTGCGGCTGATCGGCCAGAATAAAGTCTCGCGTCCTAAGCACGGCTCTAAGCGCTTCCCAATGCTTGCGAGCTCTCTCTCTCTCTCCCTCTCTCTCTCTCTCTCTCTCGCGCGCGCGCGCGTACGCTCGCCTGGGCGGCCAGCCGATCAACAGCCAGATTATTAGAGTATTAGAACTTGTCTCATAACTCACGGGCCTAATGACCTTTGACCTGGCCGGAATGGCGATATACTGAGCTGCGTTCCGTATTGCCGTTGACGCGGCCCACGATATATGTGCGTTTCATGGCTAGCGGAGATGGATCGTATTTTTTCTTTCCGCTCGCAACTTTCTTGCACGGCGACGCGACGAATTCCGTTATTTCGGCTGCTTGTTCACCTCCTTGCTGCGGGATCATTATTTGCGGCGTGTAATTCGATTTTCTGGCGGAAGTTTTATTGTTGGCTGACGTAGAATGTCCGTATTGTTTTAATTAATACTGGTCCGATCGAAAAATGATCGCTATCAGATTGTTTCTTTTAACACTAGGCTACCGAACCAATTAAACTTAAATATTCGTTATATTTGTAAATAACGGAAGGTCCAAATAAAAACAGCCTTGTTAAGTGTTAAGTTAGTTTTAATGAAAATATTGGCTTGCTCAATATGTTCAATATTTTTAATATATTTAACAAACCTATAGAAACTCGATAGTTTTAAATACTTTGTAAGCACTATGAAAAAGATAAACAATACCTTTAAGTAGATTCAAATTTAGACGATACAGGGTTTGCCATTTGTAAGTACTTGAAGAATCATAAGGAGTACTTTCAAAGTATACTTATCCCTTGTTGAATAAATACCAACCTTTTTAGAATTCCTCTATTTAGCGATAGTTAAGTCCAGCTAAATAAAAATGCTCACAAAAGTAATTTATTTCTTATATGTTAAATAATTTATTTACATATTTATGTTTACAATGTCGAAATTCGGGAACAGTATTTGGATAAAAATATTCAGCTTTCAAATATTTCGTTTTTCATAATAAACGAATAAATGTTCCCAGAATGTAAATGTATTTGAAAATGTGTAAGAAAATAGTTAAAATGATTGCTATCGAAGGTAGAAGATATCCCATGAATCATTCAAGTACCATTCAATAACCCTATAGTAAGCATTGACGACTTTTACAAAAGACTTCGAAAATATATTGCAGAAGCAAGAGGAAATGTAAGCAGAAGAAACAAATTTTGAACACTTACTTAGTGCTTTTAGTTTGGTTTCGAGCATAATTAACTTGATATTTGTTGAATAAAACATATTAAACCTTTCCATTCTACTATTTTTATCACTTTTGCGTATGTACATTTTGTTGTACAGTTTTGTGACTAATGTGTGTATTAGTCCTTGTGTTGATAACTGAAATTGTTGACGTCGTTCGTTATGATACTGTTTTGTATAACATTCATACAATTATATAAATAACAATCAAATATTACTTTTATTAATCGTCTGAAGAATGTTTATCCTTTCCTACACACTTTTTCCTTTACTCCTATACATACTTGCATCCGGATGGCTTGGTTATCGAACAAACGTCCGTCAAACCTGATCGTCCAATTTTATTACTTTTCTGCTAGCGAAATTGTAGACTCGGAAAAGATATCGGTAGAAAATGTAGCAAATACCAACGATCTAACCGGATATTGAAATATTTCATCGGAAACGAAAAGTATTTTGAAAAGAATCTGCAAAGTGTTACCTCGGTTATTAACACGACGGTTAAAATATATAGAATACGAAATTGAACTATCCTTATTTCCAAAGCAGCTAACCATAAATACCGAACTACGGGGACTGTATTTTCCCCGCACTCTGTATAATTGTACCGTATCTAATCACCATTCGCCAACTCATTGTCAGCGAATAATCCGGAATCGGTCCGCAACGAAAGGGAGATACCGGCGTTGCTGTGAATCGCGGCTCGCTAGCCCACATCGTCCACCTGACCCAGACCCGACTCTCGAATCCATCGTCGGAACCGCGAAAACCCAGAAACCAGAATCTCACCGCGGCGAGAGAGGCCGGCAAGAGAGCGAGCAGCTGCGGAAACGCGAGCGGATCGGATCGCAGACCGGCCACGCTCGCCGCGCTCGCAACAGGATTGTTTTAATGCCATTTAAACTAATCGAATTAGAGAATGAATCAATGTGACGATACGGAACGATAAAAGGGCGGGAGGAAGCCGGTGCGCGCGGCAGGACGGCAGGACGGCGTTGCGGCGGGGGTGGAAAGTTGGACAGGGGGTGGCTGGATGGATACGCAAAAGGGGGCGCATGGATGTGCAACAACAACCCCCGTCCTGCAAACTCCACAGCTGCCATGCACAGCGCTCGCTCGACCGGAAGTAACGCGACTACTGCCTACCGCGCGTCTTCGTCCCACCGACGGGACGTTTCCCCTCTCCCCCTCCCCCAGTTTCACCCTCTCTGTTTCAGTTTCTCTCTTTGTTTTTCCCCTCCGCCCTCCCCTTCATCTATCATTCGTTCGGCCTCCTTTTCCATCCAGCGTTATTCTACGCGCGGACCCGCGTCGACCGTTCCCGTTACCGTTTCCTCTCTCGTTCGTTCGACGCGCTCGCACAACCCTCCTCGTTGCCGCTGCCGCTGCCGCTGCCGCCACCGCCGCGATTCGCACACCCTTCCCTTGTCATCCACATGCGTACACGCGGTAACCAACCGCCCAGACACGCCAACGCTCCGCGGGATGAATCCGCCGCGCGAGACCGCTTCGAACCGCGTTTCCCCGAAAATCACTTCTTCCGGCCACGCTGCGACGCGAGACGAGATGCGAACGCCGAGGACGAAAACGGATCGCCGGATCCACGGATCCAGATTAAGGGGGCGCAGCAGTCGTGCACACTTACCGCCGATGAGAAAAATCGCCGAGATGATGGAACCTGCGGTCTCGGTGTGCATGACGTATCGAGTGATTAGAGCGAGGGGAAAGCGCGATGTATGCACCGATGGTGTTAATGTTTCTGACACGTCTGCCGCGTTCCTCTCTCTCTCCTTTTTTTTTTCTAGATGGATGGCGAGTGCTGCCGCGTCCGATGCACGTGGAGTTCGTTTTTTTCTTTTTGGTTGCGTACGCCCGTGTTCTGTGCGATTTCGTGGGATTGTAATTTTGCGATTTTTATGGTTTTGTTGTTGTAACCGAGACCGGTTCGTGAACATTTCGAGGCTGAAGTATCAGTCTGACGTATTTTTCTCTTTATATATATTTGGATAATTTCGGATGAGATTTATATGTATCTTGTATATTCGCATTTATTGAAAGTAAAGAAACTTGTGAAAGGTCGACAATGTCAATTTCGTAGTTAATATTTCTGTACTTTTCACCCCGTACAATGCCATCAGTCTTACATTACACAATAAAGGTCGTGTTGCTAATAAAAAGTGGTTGATGCGACGATAAATAACTAATTTAAAAAAAAATAATAAAGGTCGTAATTGTTTGATCTTCTTTGACTCTTTTAAAGCAATATTAAATCTTCAGACTACAAAAACTTCTGTCGAAATCGATACATTAAAATTACAAAGATATGTAATGATTTACACAGGGATAATCAAAATAATGGATTCATCGAGTTCATTTGTATTCCTTGCAGGTCCACAGGTGTATCAGGAATGGTACAAAAGATAATCGAACTAAAGTAGTCGCATCTTCAAGTACCATTGATATTTTATACGTATATAAAAAAAAATAATCTGTGACATATAAAATAAAAAAGAACTTCGGAACAAGTTGAGCATTGTTAAAATTAATAAAATAAGAAACGTATTTCTTATTTAACTATAGTTTTTCGCTGCTGTTTCGGAAATCTGTTATCTTGTGTCAAATTCCACAGTCTATTTATGATTGAGTTTGCCTTTTAATCATTAGAATGTGGACGTTTGTTCAAATATTTGTGTTGCAATTATACTTATAATACAATAAGATGAGATTATAATAAAAACATAGGATATAAAAACTCAGTCCTATTGACAAGTGCGACTTCAACCTAGAAGTAACTATTCCGAATCATAAAACTAGTTTTTGGAAGAAAAAGATATTTTTTATGCAAAGTATATATTAGGAAATTCTATGTTACATAAGCCTGTGACAGTTTTTAATCAATAATATTTCTTTTGCTTCACACATTGTTGTGCGAGATCATAAATATAATCTTCATTAATCAAAGCGATTTTTTATAAACTACTGAATGGATACGTACACTATTTATAAAACCATGGACATAGCAATATAATCAGGCATCCTCCTACATGCATACCTCTATTATACACTTTCCGATAATTATAGGACAAACTAATGTTGTCACAGAGCTGTCATAGTTTTTTGTTAAAGTGTTTCATTAGGTCTTTGTATTTGCACATAATAAGCTTAATCTATTTTAAAATCATTTACCAGCGTTTTTAACCAATAATCAGACATGTACCTATGTGAATATTGATTATCTAGCTTATTTAATCTTTTTTCTAATTGCTCTCATAGATAAGTTCATTATTTTCTTGGAAATTTCGTATGTTAAAAAAACTTTGCATAATAAAACAAATACTATCATAAATCACAAATTGGCTGTGCATAAAAAAACGATCCATGATGTTTCCAATAATAGTTTAACATATAAAGCATATTTATTATTAGAGGATGCTTATCCACAGAAAATTATCGTGAAAAATACAAATTTCAGAAGAAATAGAAGTGAAATAAAGATTTATATTCATTCATATAATTTCAATAGATTGGAAATGACATGACGGTAGTTTTAAAATATTTTAAGTTTAAGCTGTTTTGTATTGCAATTGTAATAAATACATCAAATTCATAGTTCAGTATTAGAATATGAAGACTTATTATATTAATGTTCACACTTCGACCGTAAACTTTTAATGAAAGAATTACGAAAAGGATATCGGAGGAATAAAAATTGCAAGCATTTCGGGACAGAACACGTTTCTCGTTGTCACGAACACGATTGCATACGGTAACGCAACCAACGCAACCGTCCGGAATGGCGTCATTATGATTTGACACGCGTGGCGATGTCAGATGTTTAAAATTACGATTCCCCGGTCAGATCGTCTGGTATCGGCTAATCCAAAAAAAACGTTCTTGCGTCGAATCGAATTCCTTCTGGCTGGCTAGATTCGCACGTGTCTGCCACACGGCTGGACTGCAAACTATGCGATTTAAAATTGAAACACGATTTAACCGTAGGAACCGTGGAAATGCACGAAGAATGATGACGGGGATGCAAAACTTGACTCTATTTCGATGGTATCAGAGATCACCGTAACACGTTACATTCCACAAAATAATGGCGTTCTTGCGTGAAGGTAATAATTTTCGAAGGAACGTGTTTTGAACTGATCTGTATCAAGCTATTAATATTACGAATATTAAAAGTTGCCTCTCCGACTTTATATCGCTTGCATAGAGTACCGTAAAACTACAAACATAAGTAACGAATTTATTTAAAAAAAAAAAATGGAAACGATCGGAGAGATCATAAGCTAAAAACACTTCGCTAAGTTTGCAAAGAACGTGGATCGTTTATCGCGAATGCGGATTGTTTATGCATAAGTATCGTATAAATCATAGTAAGAGAAAAGAGTAAATGAGGCAAACAGTAAATAATCATTGCTATTTAGAGTAAGTGTTTCAATCACGGTGCCCATAGAATAATTTTACTTATGTTTAAAAAGAACATTGTTAAAGTCAAGGTTTTGAATTTTTAAATAAAATTTTGTCCGCAATTTTCATACTCGTATCAAAATACAGAAATTAATTTCTTTTCTAATATCGATGTGTTTTTGTCTTGATCTTGTAGAAAAAAAGACTTAAGAAACATGTTGCAGGTAAAGATGACAAAAATAATGCTTTCCAAAATAAAAAAATAAATTATTGTATCCGTAAAACTCGTTTAAATTACAGGAAAACAATAATAAAATCGACTTCGAAATAAGATATCATGTTTATATTATTCTGCACTGGAACTGGATAAAATCTTCGTATCTCTTTTTATGCGTGCGCACTGTCACTCGCTCAGAAATCGTTTTGTATATTTTGTCAAATACTTTGTTGTTTTAAATTAATTTCGAATTGTAACTCGAAAAGTGCGATGTAAGTACAAAAATATTATTTTATTTGTGAGCAACTTTGGACGTCGCTTTCATAGACACAATAATTGGCACGCTCAGCCTGTTTGAACTTCTCAACGGGAATTACCGAGATACAATTACCACAGATGGATCCTTCAATCTGAGACCAGGTCACGTTGATCGAACTGTTCGAAGAACTTTACTTTTGCAGTATTTCTTTACGTACGATTCATCCCCGAGCTTACGTTCCACGAAAGCCCCAGTGCAGTGACAAGAGCCATTGATAATCACAATATTCGAGTCTCTCTTGACTTGTCTGAAAACACAGAATACAGAAAAAGAAACCGGGAAAAAAGAAGCAACTCGAGTGTCTTTATACGCGTTGGGAACAGAGCCCGCCTCGTCAGCCGACGAAAGTATAAAAAATCAAATATATATATATTGAGACCCTCGAGATCCGCGTCCTCCCTGCCACTTGAAAATCTCGCATTCGCGGCGTGGAATAATAATAATAATTACTACGAGCCATAATGCGATACACGCACTTAAATACCGAATTAACCCACGCTAAGTTACCCTAGGCTATATTGAGAGTAATATGCCTATTACACGTCTTTCCTCTGTCCTCCCTCTTTGGCCGTTCTCCTCGCCAGTAAATTACGCGCACCCCCTTTTCTCATTAACGTGTGCGTGTACCTATAACCCTGTTTGCGTACAAACCCGCCAAAAAGTAAGCGGCCGTCGTCGCTCGTCGCGCTGTTCGTCGGCGCTGCTAGCATCGACGTAATTAAATTCCTTTGGGCGATTATTCCATCGATCGGTCAATTTGCGGTGTGTGCGTATTTTGGCGAAAACTGATTAGCGCCGCATTAATTTCGTAACCCGAAAACTCCGCCAGCAAGCATAATATTTTGCAGCAATCGACGAACCGAACTTGTAGGCGCGTCGTTCACAAACAAAAGGAACGCCGTGATTTCTGCATGCAAATGTTCTTTCGAATTGCCAGTTGATTTTAAATAGCATTTTTAACTAATTGCAGGCGTATGTCGGCGAAAAAAAAACGAAAGATTATGTATATAGTTATCATCTTTTGTTGAAACATAGCACAATTTTCCAGAGAAAATATTATTGGAAAGAGTACTTTCAAAATCCTCGTTCATTTAATTCGTTCATTTAATTCGTAAAATCCTCGTTCGTTTAATGTTTCAAGAGGAATCGCCAAGGGCACCGCAATAACGGCTTAGGTGATACGATATCATATAATCATCCAACTCTGAAAAATTATTGATCGAGGTATTTATTCTAACAACAGATCGACGATACTGTCGCTAACAAAATGAAGGCTGAGGCAGAGAAAGTCGAAAGGTAATAAAAAATGGTAAAGATTCGAAAGATCGCGACGCGGATCTGGAACACATCATGTGTTCCGATACATCAACAGGTTCATAGATCGGGATTGCATTCGAAAATCCCAGAAGAAGAATTGAAATTCGTACAGCCGACAGAGCCCCTCGAAGACAGAATAAACAAATCCAATTGTTGAGAGCGGCACGGTGAAGCGGGACACAAAGGTAGGGAAGAGAGCCTTAAGTCGTCGGTTGGTATCGCGATCGAATCGCGAGATGAAAAATCCCGGCGCGGCGCGCGTGGACCTCGCGGCTCGGCCTCGAGCCGGTGTCGGCCGCACGGAAGAGCGTCGCGCATCGAGCGCCGCGCTGATCCAACCCTCCGAAAAAGCACCCCGCGAGAGGCCGGTTGCAACCCTCCTATCGGCATCGCTCCGCCCCGTGCCACCACTCTGGCTGCACCCCAATAGAGGTGAGCCGCGTACACTCGCCTATAGGGTTGCACCGAGAGCCGCTGCAACGCTGCTGCCGCGCGTCCCTTTTCACTTGCAACCCTTCACTGGTCCATCCGTCCTTCCGTCCATCTGCATCCCTCCCAGCGATCTACATTCTGCACCATCCATCTCATCCGCGGTGCTCGCCAGCTGCGGACTCGACTCGGATATCGTTGCTGTTAACTTCTCGCGGATATTTTCTCTTTTCAACCGGCGACCCTCTTTCTCGGACCAGCCCTCGCGACTCGGCTCACCCCCTTCCCACCGTCCTACTCCCCTTCTCCCGGCACCCGGGTTTTCTTTCGTCCCGATGTATACAACGCAACGCGGGTTACTCTCGCCCTTCGTTTTTTCTTTTCCCTCCGGCCACATCCTCCTGCTCTCCCATGCACTCACACGCATACGCGCGCGCGCACACACACAAATATAGACGGGCGCGCAACGATACACGCTCGCCCGCGTTTGTATCACTATTAGGGACTCTCCCATTTTTCTGCCACAATGGCGATACTCGTTTCTTTGCAGCCTCGTCCTCTTTTGCGGCGCGAACGTGACGTCGCGACGCCCCACGTTCTCGCTAGCCCCCCCTCCCCTCATCCTCCCGTTTTCCGTCCCCGCGGGGGTGGAAGCGACGAAAGCTGAAGATGACACACCCGAGGACCAGACGACGGGACAAGATTCTTCTCGGACGGCCCTTCGTTATTATGCCACTCTCTTCCGATCCGGCAAGAGGTAGCGAGCGCTCGCGCTTATCGTGATTAAAAGTCTCGACCCTCCCCAAGGATCTTTAATCACCGAGGACTACTCTCTTTGACCGGCGGTGAGGTTTTTGTTATTGCATTTCCGGACATGATTTTAATGGGGCCCGGATAATTGGACGCATTTTTGGCGCCCGCGAAGTGTTGTCGCAACGACGCGAAGGATTGTAACGTGATTTTTCTCGGGCTTTTAAAAGGTTCCGGCTAACAAGCGAACGCGACGAATCCAGATACTCCGATTTTTTGTGAGATTTATGGAAGACTTATCAAATATGTCACCGCGTTTCATAGCAATAAAGTCATTCAAAAGTTTATGCACATAGGTGTTAATGTTATAATGAAAAAAGCATGCCATGTACGAAATCGTATTGAGAAAGAATGTGTCTGTGTTGAATGACAGATTATGTTCACTCCGGAACAGAAGAAAACTGCAAAATACTGATTCATTAGTGTTTCACTATACTAAATATAACCATGATCGCATACAAAAATATTATAATGCAATCTATTATACTATCTGATATAAGTTACTTCTCAAGTCACAGCAAATCACCAACGAAGGAATCGATTGTAAATAAAATTCTAAAATAAAAAAAAGAATTAGTATTTCATAAATATATATATGTATATGTATATAGAACATGTATATATAGAACAAAACAGGATAAAATTAATTTATTCTTCTTTCGTAACTGTAGAACTAATAGAATAATCTCATAAAAACATATAATTTCATAACATGAAATTATGATAAAAATTTATTAATTGATGTTTCTACATCTGCCGTTAATAAATTCAATATTTGATTTTGCATACTTCCAATCTGTCTTTGTTAAAGTATAACTAATTTATCATCTATTCATGAAAGATATATATATATATATATTATTTTAGTAATTTTAAATCTCTCTTTACTAAAAGTAAAACAATTAGATCAAAGCGTATAATTGAAGTTGGGAACATAATCAATTTGAATGCGCGCAATTTACATAACTATGAATATTGTATGGTATGGTTTTAGTAGACAGTCTATTGAAGAATAAATAAAAAGTGGTTTCCATGGGCCAAATACCGAAATGAAAGAAAAATGCTGGCGAATCGTTAATTTGAATATTGCTGAGGCGGATTTCTGCACTTTGAGCTCCCGCGTTATATTCCTGGCTGACCGTTCGGCATAACCGACGAAGAAACCATTAATTGCTAATATAAAAAACCGTGCTGCCTCGCTCATTATGTTCCAGCGAGGGAACGTTGCTGAAATATTTCGAATGTCTCTACAAAAATATGGACTGAAATTAACTTCTCCTCTTCGTTCAAATTTCCGTGATATATATCGAGTCAAACGAAGTTTATTTAACTTTTTATACTTTTAATACATATCTTAACAAATAGCAAAATTATTATGAATTTCTGCTGTCCTGATTAAATATACATTAACTCACATTCGTGGCTTAAACTGAAACTATAAAGTCTACACTTTTTAAACGTCCCAGGAGATTTTGAGTATTCGTATAGAAATTAATAATAGAAACGTATTAATAATATCATAGAATCATTATCATACCGTATTAACTGTTGAACTAACAAAACAGAAATAATTTTATACAATATTTATTGCTAGATCGCAAATAAGTCTTCATAAAATTAAATGCGAAAATTTTGCAAAAATATCCGCAGCCCAATTTATTATTTACACGATTAATCCAGTATTTGTAACAAAATTCGACACGAATGCGTTTCAGAAATCGTAGTCGACGTCGTTGCACAAACTTGAACCTTTAATTCCCCAAAACTCTTTACATACTACATCGTCGAATAACGTATCCCTCGATTGGTACCCTAATATTCAAACTGTTCTACAACTCGGTAACATGCTGAAAGCTTCCTCCTCGTTTACCGTGCCAACGCTTTTCAATGGGATCACTGAAACACATCAATAGAGTATAATTTGCTTCATATGAAAGTTAGCAAAGGAGATGCCGGTAAGATCAAGCGATCTGGCTTCGCGGGCCGAAAGGTCGCGTCGAGGTCCAAGAAAGAAGTGACGTCGACGTCGAAACTTGTCGAATGGCCGGACATCTAATGGAGGCTGGTATTCATCGGGCAAGACGAGCCTTAAAAGATAAATGATCCTCCGATGAATGATCTAGTAGTAGCATCCCCATTCCCGATCCCGTGCTTCATACCACCCCCCGCGTGGGAGGGATGGTGGTGGGGGGGTAACTAGTCCGGCGTGCTCTCGTCGTGATTCACGGTGAAGAGGACACATCGGCTTTAAACCTCAGGCAGACGGGCAACCTCCAGACCCTGGCGTAGAGTCTCCTTTCATTAGTTGGAGTAGGAAACCAGCCAGTCAGGCAACCAACCCACCTACCTACCAACTAACCATCCATCCAACCACCGCAACGACCTACCCACTACCACCACCGCTCCCGTCATCACCAACGAGGCCAGGCCTTCCATGATCCACTCTCGTTTCTGGCGCCCGGCTCTTGATCTTGCATGCGGTTGACTCGTTTTCAATGAATACAATGCCGGGGCAGATCATATTGAATATGAAAACGGGAAATCAACGAGCGCCTCCCTCTACCCCCTCCGCGACTCTTTCTCTCTCTCTCTCTCTCTCTCTCTCTCTCTCGCTCTCGCTCTCTCGCTCCTCGTTCCTCCCCTGCCTCAACCGTCTCTATCGCTTCGGTATATACTCTACCGCCCCTTCTTTCCTCCCGCATTCTCGTTCTTCCTCCAACGAGGTTGCGTCGTCCAACTACACCGGCGTGCAGACCCGAGGCGGGATTTCCACGGGTTCCAGCGCTTTATCGAATCGAGTCAAAGAGATAGAGACACGGAAGGAACGGGACGGAACGAGAGGAAAAAATTATATCGTACCGAGCATCGGGCTCCGTGGAAAACCGACGCAACGATACCCGACAACGGATGTCGCTTAATCGGTGCACGCCAGATTACCGGCCAGACACGTCGGTTTTCCCGGTTAACCCGGATCACGGAAACCCTGTATACTCTACGCTGTATGCCGATCTCTTTCCACCATCCACGCCCGCTGACTTTTTGTTGTTCCACTGTTGCGGTGCGGTTGATTCTTCTCGTATTGTCTCATCGTTGTCGCGCAGAGACCGATCCCAGCCGGAAGTCCCTCCTGTTGTTCGCGAGCCGGTGACGGATTGGGAAACAGGGTGTCCGACTGGTAGACTGGTAACGATGAGATATTTTGGGATAGGGAAGAGGTATAGGCGACTAAGAGGAATTTGTTTGAATCGTTCCGAAAAGATTTGTAAAAGAGATTGAAATATTTGACGTAATTTTGTAGCAGGTGTCTACGTCAAGCAGGGCAATAATATATCTGACGCATGTTATTGTTCGAGTAGTAATGAAATTGTCGCAGTTGATGTCACAAAATTAACATTTTACTTTACTCTTAGAATATAATAGCTGCACAATGAATATTAAATGGCATGTTCTTTTCTATCAGTAATAATTTTAATAGATTGGAAATGTTACATTAGCATTTGAAAGTTCTTTGAATTTTCCTCCTGCTATAAATTGCAAGTATTCAATTTCGTCGTAAACGCGTATAATACACAGTCTAATCATAACTTCTGCATGGACCTCTGTTTTTATTTTTCTAATAATTTCAATAGTTTAAAACTAATAGAACAGTATGTTTTTGACCTTCTCATTTTTGTCATAAATACAAAAAATCCACGGTTTAATTGATTGTTTTATAACATACATTTGTTGTTTGCGTCTATAGAAACCGAGTGTTATATTTAAACTGCTAAAGTTTACGCAATTTCATATTTTGGTAGAAACAAAACGTTCAGTAAAATTCGGTTTTATTCTCCCAATGAATTCATCATTGTAAAAGAAAAATATAACGGGATCGTATTGAATTTCAATTACCATTATATCTTCCAACGTTTTGGAAGAGTTTTATACGCTATAAATATTATGCAGAAAAAAATTGTGAAAATACGCATCGTTTAATTAAATGGAGAGAATATCTGTCATCTACGTTATTGGTAAACAACGGATATTTGTGAATTTGTTACGCATAAAAATCAAGTTCGAAAATTACAAATTTTTATCGAATGTAGAGTAAAATTTATGGAGTAACATTTGCTTTTTGATTCAGTGAAATTGATAGCGAATAATATAGAAAATAGTTACGGTTCTCGTTTTTCTGGCATTCTTTTTGAAAAAATTGAGCATACGGGTTCGTTACACTGTAAATTTGTCACAATTATTACGGCTTTGGAACGATCACGATTTCATACTTTAAATAATAAAAGTTTAATGAAACTAATAAATTTCATTTTGTAAAATATTGTAGCTATGAAAATAATTACCTATGTAAGTTGTAACAGTTAATAATTTAGTGGATAATTTAATAAATTCTATTCTTGTGATAAACGTACGTATAAGTTTCTATACGGAACATGGCGTAAGTATCACCTAAGTTTTGAATTCACCCTGAACTTTTTGAACTGAAAAACATGGCTAAAAATCGCTATATATTACACACTAATAGAACCATTACTTTCTAACATTCGCTTGATTTATTGACATTTGAAGTAGATTACGAATTTTATGCATTTGTGACAAAAATGAGTATGTTGAATTCAAAACCTAAACGACAGTGGAAGAAATCAAGGAAAAATAATAAAAGTAAAAAAGACGGTTTTATGTAACTTATATTCCTTACAATTAACTCAGACAATTTTTATTCCGCATCAAGATCTGTAGTCTTATAATACTCAAGAAAAAAAAATTAATCTGTAAGAATAGGTAATGAATAAAATATAAGGGCTATTTGAAAACATTGATAAATTGTTAACTGTAAAAAAAACATTTCAAATAAAAGTCTTATAGTACAAAGAGTGTTAAATGATGTAACAGTATGTTTTCTATTATTATTAACTCGTATCAAGATATAAAAGTCATCTTCAACTTTATTTATAATTAAACATAATATATTTTCCCTGAATATTTGATGAAGTATTAAAAGTTTCATAGCAAGTTATCGTACAGTGTTTATTCAATGTATCATCCAATTTGAATACCTGTATAGGAGAAAATTTTGAATTGTAATATCACACAACTTTCAATTAACCTGTTTTTGCTTACAGTCTATGTTCCACTTGTAATTTTAAGTCGCCACATTAGAAGATATTTACCAATATAGAGTAATGAAATCAATTACTTTGGTGTGACCAATTGCTGTGCCATTGGTTTGTTTTGTTTTCGGGCATAATTAACTTTATATCGATCGAATACGACATATTAAATTCTGTTATCCTTTCATTTTGTTATCCTTGAATTGAAAAATGTTATATTCCTTGTTCGATAAATATTAACTTAATTACGCCCGAAAACAAAACAAAGACACAGCAATTTGTTATGTTTTCGGGCAATAACCGGCTCCACTAGCCTGCTCCAACTAAAAACAGGAAAGAGAAATTTAAATTTGAAAATGGAGCTAGGGTGTGCCCTTCAATGATTAATTATCCCGTACATCCGGACAGTCTTAATTAAAACTTGGTCTGAATTGAATCCTACTTTTCAAAGTCGGAGAAAAAAAGCACGCGTCGAGTAAGTCGAGTATTTTCCGTTAAGGGAACGTAGTTGGACCCGAAGAACCCTCGATGCTCTCTTCGGAGCTACCCCCGCGATTGGTACGCGACGGCGTTGCATGCAATCATCGTAGCGGCCCAGGGAATCGAGGGAAAGAGAGGCCGAATGAGTCAACTGTTAACGATTTCACCGGATCGTGTTTTCTTTAGTCCCCGACCCCTTTCCATATTTCGTTCCCGTTGGCCTCCGTCGGCAAACACACTTCGTTAGCCGATCCACTCGCCGTTGTTTCGAAGCGCGAGCAAACTATGCACTTCACCCCCATTCCTCCACCACCCCGCAGACAGCCACTACCTTTAACCCACTTACAACTCTAACGTGCCGTGGACACATATTCAAGGCCAAAGTCACCGGGCGCGCTGCATTGTTTGCGCCACGAGTGGCTTGCTATCCGTTTTTACGATTGAACGTTCCAACGTTAAACGTTTGCGCGTTCGCAAAAATGTACCGACCGGATATTTGTATTTTACAGTCTTTTGTAAACGTTTTAACGCTGCGCGTGTACACACATTACCTTTCAATTCCGTTTAACCGTTTAACCGTGGACGGACGAGCGAGATCGCGCTACTCGGTTGATCGTAACGGACGCTGCCGCGATGTACGGCTCCGCGTTGCACGTTTAAAATAACCATACGGTTACGTAAACGTTTCTGAGTCAGGAACGTCGAAATCAATCCCCGCGTGACCGTAATCCGCCACCGTAAAGTCAAACGATCGGGGTCTCCTTCCCGATCAAATTGGGGCAAACTTTGTTTACACGAGCGTTTGTTAATTTTCGCAACGTCTCTTAAAACGCAGGCAACGATTTATATTCGAACGAGATATGAATATTTAAGAATATTTTTATAACTTGTGGAGGAATAGTGATTTTCTGAACTATAGTGGCCGAACGTAAGAAATATCTAGAAATTAGTATGTTAAATCTCTGCAGTCATGTTTCATGTTTTCAGTATTTTTTCATACGAAGTTCTGAGCAATGAAATTGTATAATGAATAATATCATAAATCATTTTTCAAACAAAATCGATAAAAGTGTGAATGTTTATAAATATATTGTTGATTTGGAAATGCTTGATAAAAGAGACACTTGATAAATTATGTTTCATGTTTCGAAGTTTGGAATAATATGAACATAATACCGTGTGAAAGTTGTGATATTATTATAGAAATGAACAATTTTTGTCTTCTTTAAATTCGAATTTTTATAACTTAGTTGCCAACCAACAATATAGAAATATTTGTCGATAAACATGATCATTATTGTGAGATCATTACTCCAGCATCTCCTCAGTTCGCTCGCCGTCGGTGAGACTAAAATAAGACCCGCCTACCATTAGTATAGCTGATCACGTGACGAGAATAGAGACGTTACTCGACACACACTAATAAAATAAGCATTGTCTGTTTGTCTATATCTCTTAAGAGTCCATTATCATCGTGCAAAATGGAGTCTGCTAAAGCGTTTCATTGGGTTTATACATTGCATTTCAGTTGTAACGGAATGGCATCGTGTAAAAAGAGATTTACTAAAATTATAGGCTATATTGTGAAATTCAAAATAATAATAAATGCAAAGAAGATTTTTTTAATAGTGAAACTGAAATAATCGATTTATTAAGTTATAGCTCTGAATTAATTTGATCGATCTCAGATATCGTTTTCATCGAATTTGCTCCGTCGATATTTTTTTTTACTTAAATCATTTTTAATATTTCTTTTATGTAACTGATCGAAACCTACTAATTCTAGACATTTCACAGATTCTAGTAATTTCTTTCTGGATCAATTACATTTGATTAATTTCGATCATAAGTTTGTCCAACAAATTATATTTATTTCTAATGTCAAAACTGTACAAACATATTTATCCTCTACTTTATTTTGTGTTAAAGTAAGGTCAAAATATTGTATTTTATAAATGTTTTTATTAGTATATGTGATCTTTCGCTTGACTCATTAGAACATTATTATCCATTGCAGTAATCACCATATTTACATATACCGTTCTTAGATGAATAAGCACTTTATTCAATAATTAAGTAATGATACAATCTAAAGTTATTCTAACATCTTTTGCTTGATGATTTCTTATAAAGACACCACCTAACTTGTACACTTCCATATCTTTTTCCACTTAGAATTGATTTTAAAAACTTGAAACCCTAATATATGTTTACCATTTCAGTAAGCAGTGTCCACTAACGCATTTTAAACGAAAATATTGGCGAAATTAGAGATCAAACGAATGTCATTATCGTGATCTATGAATCTTCATTTTCATAACATTATTTTATCGTTTTTTTTTTTATATTAAACATTTTTATATCTCCATTGATTATGAAGGCATTTCATAAGATAAGTCTTTTAACCACAATTTCCACGACTATTTCTACTACCTAAAAATTATGCAAAATCCATCTATTAAGTTTCGTTACAATCAGCATTGTTTAATTATGTGATAATATTTGTTAAAACCATAGAAGTTTGAGATTGTATTGAAAGTTACATATCTAGTATAAAAAGAAACATTCACACGAATGTCAGTTGCCCAACAACGTGTACTATTATTTTATCACTAACAAATCCTTAAAATTATTTCTATATTTATTATTTTTATTAAAAAGAGACATTAATATAGATCATTTTTATTCTACATAAAAATCCGCAATATAATCACATAATTTAGAGGGAAGTTTCATTCGTCAAGTATGAAAATGCTACTACATTCTTAATTGCTTTTTTTTGCTTCACATAATCCTAGTACAACCCCTTTCGATTTCTTGGCATAAGTGACATTATAGAGTTGCGGAAGATCGAAAATAAGATCATAATAATTCCAATGCTATTTATTATTTTCAAAATATAAAAGAAACCAAAACTTCGATACAGATATGTTAACAAAAATTTGATCTTGTTGCTTCATAAAATACATCGTCAATTAGATGGGCAAGGAAAACCCCAATGTATTGGTATTTATTTACACGTTTGCAGAAATTTTGTGGAATTGTCGGCAACCCTATGGTAAAGTTATTAGATGGTAAAATTATTCAAAAATAGAGACTTATTGAAGTATCCCCTAAGATGCAGTCTGCAGAAGTACTTGCTGCAGTACGTGGGAGGATAGCGCATCTAAAAATTGACAGTTCCTTGAGAATGAAGGGAAGAGGTTCGCCATGACTGTCCCGATTGCGAGAGTCGTCGAGGAAGACCTCAGCCGGGATCATCGAGGGAGAACCATGTCGGCAGTTAGCACAGTCATCTTGAGGCTCGGTAGGCGGTCGTCGCGGCAAGGGAAGCGCGAAAACGTAAGATCGCCGGGGCAGCAGAAGAGGGAGCGTAATTAGCTTTTCTAGATTTTTTCGACAGCGCACGGCGGTCGAGTCGAACAGGGAGCGTCCGTTCCAAGGGTGGACTGGTTTTACGAGGAGATGCTCGATTCTTTGGGTGCTCGCGTATAGTCAGCCTCGCGAGGCAAAGGCTTCTCTGTTACGCTGCTCCTCCGCGTTGTCGCTACTGCTGCCGATGCTGCTGCTTCTGCTGCTGCTGCTGCTGCTGCTGCTTCTGGCTCTTCAGCCTTCCGTGAGAGGGATCCCGTCGACAGTCAGCGCACAAAGCTTATTATGCCGGCTTGGCTCTCTTCAGCCCGAAGAGGATGGGCTCGTGCTCGCTGTGCCATGGTACAAGTTAAGTTGATGGCACTCGACGAACATCCTTCCTGTCTACATCCTTGATTCGGCTACGTAGCTTCTTCCCGTACTACCATCTTACTCGCCTCTCTATACCCTCTCTCTTTCCATCTCTATCCCTATCCGTATAGCTAGCTCTCTATCTCTGTTTCTCTCCATTTCTCCGTCTCTCTATCTCTCTACTCTCACTTTCTCTTCCTGCCGTTTTTCATGCTGTCGAATCTCTCGCTCCCTCATTCCTTCGGAATACTCTTCGCCCTACAACGCTCTCCTTTTGCAGCTCGTGCACGTTATCGTTCCGCATGTCTTTAGCCGTTTTGTGAATCTCCGTCCCGTAAACTTGAGTTTCAACGCTCACGTGGGCCTTTGAGACCCTGCAGTTTCTGGAGCGACGCGAGTGGATTTGAATTCTTTAGAGATTCAATGTAATTTTATGTTTGTCAGCGCGGCTCTGCCGCGCGATGATCAAATGCCAAATGAGTTCTACGGTGGAGTGATCTGCTTCTTGAAGCGCAGTACGTGGATTGACCACGATTGTCATGTTTATCTATACGCGATACTCTGCATGTTACACGATACCCAAAACTTATGGACCAATTGATAGATCATTTACAGGCAATGTATGTTTGGATAGTAATGAAATCAATATAAGAACTATCTGCACTAATTGCATGATACAGTGGTTACATACACATTCATTTTTTTTTAACTAATAATTGTAGTGAGTTGATAGGGGTATAACGTTGTTGATGAATTCATGAAAAGTCTACTGTTTTGCAAGTGAAGTATTCATTTTTTTCATAAGTACATAAGATACACAGTCTAGTAACGAGTTACGCGTAAGAGTGCCCCGGACATCAGTCCAAAATAGCATATATGACCTAAACGTTCTGTGTACCTCTTCTATTGAGAGATGTGTAATTGTTCTAACTATCTGGAATTTTTTCTTAAAATTTGATCGACACGGCTTGGATCCATTTGTTTAGAAAAAATACTTCAAATAATATATCGAAAAAATTAAGAATTAAAATTGTAAATAATCATGTGCATACTTTGTCATATGTTTGTCAAAAATGTCAGCTGTTTGAATGTAAGGATGCTAGGCATGGAATTATTGCAGCATTTTTCAAGAAAGGATTCCTGTAGGAGTATTTTGCGGCTCAAAATAGTACAGATTTCGCATTGATATCAATCGATTCGACTGTCCCTGATTAAAATTGACCACTTTACCTCACTAGCACAAAATTCTGTAGAAAAATGATTACTGTATTCTATTGTTATAGATTTATGTATGGATTTATATATCAAAACAAATTTTTTCCTCTAGAAGTATGCCCGTAAATGTTCCCTTCGAGGGATATTTATTATTATAGTTGTTATATCATCGAAATAATTAAGGATTATCACATATATTATTAAAGAAAATTGCTGTATTCATCGTCGAAGATAACATAATCATTAAACATATTATCCAAAGTCACTATCTTCAACTTGGTGACAAACATTGCACCTATTAAAGACAGAAACTGGCCGACTGACACTGTGCACTTATCATTTCGCTGTATGCTCGTACTATTTCCAATTTTGATGTTTCATTGTTATTAATAGATTATATATATTTTTTCCTTGAATGCTTTCTACATGAAAAAATTCCTTGGAGTTAGCTTTGGAAAACGCGGAAGCCAATTGATAGCTTCAGTACGATCTATCCATCTTCTAGGGAAAATGAATATTAACACACTCGCGGGGTCTTCTATCATAGTTACCAGGAAATCATTCAATTAAAACCACAAGATTTCTGTCGTGTTTAAAAGAATTTTTATCGTATTTATAAATGTTGCGTTTAATGGAGCTTTGTTTACGGTGAAAACACCAATACATTAGTAACCTTCGATCTTGGAAACAGGAACATTTCAATGTTATATATTCCTAATTCTTAATAAATTTAGAAATAAATATCTCTTGAAGGGATATTTACGAACATACTTTCAGAGGAAAAAATATATTTGTTTTACGATCCTAAACTGATATATAAAGTTTAGCGATTTAACTCGAGAATACCCTGTATATACCCACATCTGTTCAATGATATGATATAGAGTCGTGTCAAACATTATTAATTATCCTTTAGCATACGGATGCTATAATCGTGATGACTTTCAGGATTGATTACAAATTACATGCAGTGTTAAACATATACAGTTCATTTACATAATTATGTTAGAAATTTTTATATCAGGCAAGGTTTTGTTAACTATTATTGTAATGCTTTAAACAACGTAAAAATGTTGTTATATTATTTTTAACCATTAAAATTTGTTAAAATATTAAATTATCTTTTAAATTATTTCACTATATTCCAATTGAAATAAACAGTTTTTATTTCGCATAAAAATTCTTAGTCCAATCATGACATACATAAAATTTAACTTCGATTTGCCTGGACGTTGGATCGGGAGAGTTTTCTTCAAATACAACTTATTCAAAAAGTTATATAAATTATTGTTTCTTGGTATGTTTGCCTTAATATTTCTGTCCCGATTAAACTAAACGAAAACAGTTTATTAAAATAATCCATTGTAAACTAAAATAGTTTATAAAAACTCTAGTGCTCGGCAAAAAGCAGATGAATTACAATTCGGATTTATGGTGTCATAGTTTCATATTTCAACGGTATCGATAATTCCGTGTAATTACGCTTGGTGTATAGAACCCACTACTCGCTGTATAATTCCGCGCAGCGCCGATGGAATTGTTTCACGTTTACGCGGACAATTCCAGCGACTTGATTCTCACTCCTCGAAATTGTGTTGGTCGACGAACGACAAGCAAAGTTATTCACGCGGCGAGCGTCGATCGACAAATGGCAAATCAACAAACTTTCACCATTATTTGCAAGCATTATCGCGTCGAGCGTGCGTAAACAAGGATATTTGGACTGGCCTACGCGCGCGCTGAAAATCGCTCGCTGACAAATCACCGGCGATAGCAAAACGCAGAAAAAACCTCAACTAAATTTGCCCGTCTTTTAGCGGTTAAATACTTTTCCCATCGAGCGGTTCCGATGCTTTTGTTTACACAGCCGTGAACCGACCAAATGAATCGTTACTGGATCAATGTTATTAGACGCACGAAATTCTATTTATTGGGTTCCACGTGTTATCGAAATTTCTGAAATTTAGTACATTTGATCTACTGTGTATATTAAGAAAACGATATCGCATACTGCGAGATTTTTTATAAATTGTCTTTTATATTATAATACCACAATTTTCTATTACAAACACAACTGTTTGCAATAGTACCATTTGCAAAATACAAATGTTTATAACATAATGTTTTGAAGAACCTGATATTACTGACTTACTACATTGAATTTATTGTGCATTCTAGACGTAAATAAAGATATGCATATTTATCAATAACTTTTGTAAAAGTTGAATGCGATTCTATGAATCCTTTTCATGGAATCTTTTCCAATCCCCATTACATAAAAATCAGAGGAAGTTATAAAATGAACTGCTTTAAACAAAACTTTTTTATAGTGATCTTATACAATTTTAAATTACACTGTCTTTAAAATCTTTATTTACTATATCTGTGGCTGCAAGTCACATGTTTTCACTTCCGCGATGTCGTCATTTAAAGTTCCGATTCGAAATCATATAATTTCTTTACGTCTATACGATTTGTTTTCGCTACGTTCTTTCTGATAAATACATAAATCCTATGTGCTGCAGTTCAATATTAATGCACTAATTAAAATTTGTTAAAATTGCGATTCGCAATGTTTTTCCTTACAGCCGCAGAAATACGCAGAGCGATTATTCAGTGATTTTTTAAGAAGATGCATGATTTAAATTCGATGCGTATTTTCCTTCCTGCAGTTTACATCGACAGATTTGCATGTTATACAACAATGAAGAACATTATGTACTTTGCTTCAATATACATGAGTGCACTAGTAAGCGCACTTAAACCACCCCAGCTACTGTTCGGTAAATTATGCACTCATAAACTTAGCATGAACATCCACGCCAAACCAATCACATGTGCCAGATATATACAAAAACGTGGTGTTTGATCCAAGAAACATAATTCGATACAATTATACACTGAATCTAAATATGTATTTAATTTCCTTTTACTTTCATTCCTTTGATAACCGCAGTGATTCTAGTAATGATACATAACAAAATATTTTCGATTTATAATTGAGTTTAAACGAAAATACTGAAATATTTGACGATGTTGCTAAATTCTCGAATTCTTCATAATTACTAAATTTTTACTTGCATTACAAAAAGATGTAAATATTTAGCCAAATTATCACCACTACATTAAAATGGAAACTATACAATGAATGATGCGAAATGTAGTAAATAGCAACGGATGCACACAAAACAGCGAATAAATATTGCACGGTACATTCGAAAACTATTTGGACTGAGCTTTTTCACACATACTACGTGACTGTCATTAATTCTGTTCACTGGGCGTTATCATTGTAATGTTTTCTTATCACATGTATTAATTTATCAAAACATGGAGAATAGTTCATTTTTGTATTTATTTTGTACGGTTTTATAATTATTAAAATTAAGATATGTGATAAAACTGTTAAAACATTAAAATTTAGTATGTGTCACGATAAAAAAAATTAGAATGAACGCACAACAGTATAGCAGTATTCTTAAAGAAAATATTGAACGAGATCTATATTTTGTTATTTCTAAAGATATTTTCAAGACTGAAAGCACCAGTGAAAGGAAAGAGTTGATTGTATATCGACTACTGAATAATTAAGATTTATTTGTGTATAACTCCAGATTTTAGTTCGCTATACTTTGTGAATATATCGTGTAACTGGGAAACACGGAAGACTAGTGTGAACCAGGAAACTTGTCTTCAACTTTCCTAATACCAAAGATAGTCAATCATAACAAAGAACATCAATTATATCGATATATTCTCTGCCAAAATGAAACTCTTCCTCGATACTTTATTTCGTGGGACTGTGAGTCCACTAAAAAAATTATACTAAATACAACAGTCGCGTGAATCTCCTGACTTATCTCCAGACATTTTAATACCAACAGAGCTCAGTAATATTTAAGTAGAAAATATTTGAAATAATATGTTAAATAATAGATCTTTCACAATTCAAATAAAATAGTACTTGAAGTGGGGAAAGAAATTTCAGTAAATAAAATATTTTATTTTGATAATTCACAGCTAGGTCAAGAAAACCTAAAAGATATGATGACGATAACATAAGAAATTAAATCAATAAATTAATTTTTGTTTAATAAATAAAATAAGTAAATAAATAAATTTAATAAGTAAGATATTCCAGATTATGACAAAAATATTCTCAGTGTTTTTACAAAAACTACTATTTGAAATGTTATCTTAAAAATTTGTTATAAGGAAAACGATATTTTATTTTTAAAAGCACATTTTTTCCAACAAATAAAATATTTTATTTTCAAAAATCAATGCAGGATCCAAAATAAAATATCTATTTACTATTTGCCATTTAAAATACTATATTTCTCAGCTCTGACTACCAAATGTGCAAGAATAAGATGAAACCCCAATAACAATTACATTTGTTCTAAACATATAATTCTATTACCACTCACAAGGAATATCAAAATATAATAAACTAATGCTACCGCCAGTCTTGACTTTATTTCGTGAAATTTTTCGAACGTCTCATACGGATCATGAAGAATATGAAATCCGACATCACGTCACCAGATATTGTAACAGCAAATATGTTCAGAGATAAGAAGAAACTTCAATCACAGTCGCAGCAATATATCCGTTCATAACCTAAAACCGACCATTAAAAA